>NC_143539.1:12171795-12309361 GCF_031878675.1 Megascapheus bottae
AGAAGGAGTTAGGGCCTTACATTTCGAGATTTGATATGCATCATCTCTGTAGTGCAAGAACTCCCAAAGGATGGAGAGCAGGGAGTTGGGACTACTACAGAATATCGCAGGTTCTTTTCTGTGGAAGGGGATAGGGTGTCTGCAAATGACAAGGAAAAAAGAGAGAGACCAGTTTCAGTTTGAAGAGCATTAGGTTATAACTGGGTTCTGGTGGCTCATATCTGTCCCTGGTGGCTCACATCTGTCCTCCAGCTACTCAGGAGGCTGAAATTCAGGGTTATGATTTGAAACCAGACTGGCCAAGAAAAGTCTATGAGACTCTCGTCTCCAACTAGCCAGCAAAAAGACAAAAGTGGAAGTATGACTCAAGGGGTAGAGTGCTAAACTTGAGTGAAAAAGCCAAATGAGCGTGTGAGGCCCTAAGTTCAAGCCCCAGAATGGGGACACACACACAGTGTTCTGACTGGATTCACCTACTCTCCATTCCTTTGCCTCCCTACCCTTCTCAATAGCACACATTCCATTCCACTCCATTGATCTGAAGTTGATCCCAGAATCTCTGCTTCTCTTTCCCTCTGTAGCCTCAAGAATCCTAAAATCACTTCTCTTCTTTGAGGCAGAAAGACAATTTCCAGCACTCTGTTAGTCATTGCTTTCTTTTTTTATTTTTTATTTATTTATTTGCTAGTCCTAGGCTTGAGCTCAGGGCCTGAGCACTGTCCTTGGACTTTATTTTATTTTGTTTTTCATGTCCAAGTCTGGCACTTGAATTGGCTAGCATTTTACCAATTGACCCATTTATTCCATCCTCAAGGATTCATTATTCTTATTATATTTTTAAAAGAACTCAAGTCTTTTCTTTCCTAAGGCTCTGCTTTCCTGACTGTAAAGGAATATCTTTCCCTCTTGGGCAGAAAAAAAACCTAGATTAATTTCATTCTACATTCATTTTTAAAATTTTGTTGTGTGTAAGTAGTTGTTCAAGAGTTTAAATTCAACATGTCAGCTTGTGAGTTCAATGCATTTTATTTTATTTATTTTTGTGTGTCATGGGGTTTGAACTCGGCCTGAACACTGTCCCTCAGCTCTTCAGCTCAAGACTACAGCCCTATCCTTGAGCCAAGCCCCATTTCTCATTTTCTAGAGGTTAACTGGGCTGGCTTTGAACCTTGATCCTCAGATCTCAGCTTCCTAAGTAGCTAGATTACAGGCGTGGGCCACCATGCCAGGCTACAATGTATTTTAATCGGTGTCACCCTTCCCATTGTTCTCTCCATCTCCTAACCCCGCCTGCTCTCTCAATTTTCCTCGGTCCATTTTTACATATATACATATTGAATATTATAAATGCATGTCTCTGCCTTTCCTCTGTCTATTCAGTTTCCTCCTCCCTTGACCTCACCACCATAAGCCTCATGGCCCCATGTTCCAGCTTCCTGATATTCACTTTGGTAGACTATAAGTTAGTTGTTCTAAACTATTACATCATTGGAATCCTGCTTTAGTTGATATGCTTGTGTGCACATGCATTATTTCTTTCCAGGTCTATCAATTTCTCTGCAAATGATACTGCCTCTGTGTGTGTGTGTGTGTGTGTGTGTGTGTGTGTGTGTGTTTCTGAACTTCACAAGTTTGTAGTTGGGGATTACAATGTAAGATATTCATTTATATCCAGTGCTTCTTGATCAAAGTCACCCTTCCATCATTGGCCATTTCTGCCACACTCATTTCACACTTCCCACTTCCTTTATCACATAAATACCTTGAGTATTCTGCCTTTATTTGCCCATGCTCCTTTTTTATTCATCTACCCTATAACACCCACTAGCTCCCCACCATTCAAACATCTTTCAGCTTCCTGATACTTATTTTGTTAAACTGTTGGTTAACTGTTTAGTTTACTTCATGGAGACCCAGTCCTGTGTGGACCATAATTCAGTCAACTTAATTTGTATGGGCATTACATTCCTGATTTTGCATCTTGAGTCTAAGATTCATATGAATCGAAGCCAGCCTAAGCAAGAAGGTCTGCAAGGACTCTTATTTTCAATTAACCAGTTAACCAACAAAAAGCCAGAAGTAGTGCTGTGGCCAAGTGGTATAGAGTGCTAGTATTGAGCCAAAAAGCTCAAGTTTCATACGTGAGGAAAACATGTGCCCTTTGTCTTTCTGATCCTGGCTGGCTTCATGACATTTTCCAGATCCCTCTATTTCCCTGAGAATGATGTAATTTCCATATTTTAGCTTTTTAAAACTGTGCTACATGAGAACATGGGTGTACATCTTCCCTTTGTTTTTCTGGGTCTAGATTCCTTCACTCACATGAAAATTTCTAGATCCTTCCATTTCCCTGTAAATGACATAGTTCATTTTTCTTGATGATTGAATAAAATTCAATTGTGTCTATACAATGATTTATAGTTATACTATACACTATAGATATCATATATATGTCTACATGTATAGATATTATATAGTATACAGCATATATATTATACTATAGTATATAATACTGTATAACATCATACAGTACTACAGTATAGTACCTATACATGGATCTATATAGATAGAGGTAATGTTATTTATTGTATGCATATATATATTTATTTGCATCATAGTTTTTCAACCATTTGTCTATTACAGGCATCTGGTGGTTATTACTAGTTATTATAAACTGTGTTGCATTGAATATGGGTGTGGAAAGTGCCTTTGCTGTATCAAGTCATGCAATCTTTTGGATAAATACCCATGACTGTTAATACTGGACTGTTGGGTAGATGTATGTTTAGTATTTTGCTGTTGTTGTTTTTGTGTCTGTTATTTTTTTTAAGGAATCTTTATACTGATTTCCATTGTGTTTGCACTAATTTACATTTCCACCAACAGTGTGTTAGCAATCTTTTATTTCCCACATCACTGCCAGAATCTGTTGCTGTTTATACTTTTCATGATGACTGGTCTGACTGGAGAGAGATGTAATTTGTTGTTGTTGTTATTTTTGTTTTGCTTTGTCATGGGGCCTAAACTCTGGGCTTGAGGGCTGTCCCTGAGGTCTTCAGCTCAAGGCTAGCACTCTACCACTTGAGCCACAGCACCACTTCTAGTTTTGTGGTGGTTAGTTGGAAATAAGAATCTCATGGGCTTTCCTGCCTAAGCTGGATTTGAACCACAGTCATCAGTTCTCAGCCTCCTGAGTAGCTAGGAATCACCAGCACTGTCATAAAAGAAATTCAAATCACCTTGAGCTCAAAGTATGTTGTGCCTTTTTTCATCTGTTTATTAAATATACCCAATTTTTAAAAGACTATTAAATGATAAAAGCTTGATGCATTTACAGATTTAATCTTGACAAAGCCAAGCCCAAATCAAAACAATGGAATGCAGAGATGCATATATAATTTATATAATGTTAACATCACCGATATTCACTGTGGGCCAAAAGTGGAGCTAGCCTCAATACCTACTGATAAATAAATGCATAAACAAAATGTATTTAAATAGAAGGAATCTGGGTACTGGTAGCTTATGGGTTGTAAAACTAACTATCTAGAATCTTGAGATCTGAAGCTAGTTTGAAGCCAACCTAGGCAGGGAAGTTCCTAAGAGTCTTATCTCCAATTATCCAGCAAAATGCTGGAAGCAGAACTGTGGCTCAAATGATAGTGTTAGTCTTGAGCAAAAACTCTGACGGCCAGTACCTGGGCCCTGAGTTCAAGCCCCAATACCTGTATAAGTAAATAAATAAATCCTATGGAATATTAGTCTTAAAATGATTTTTACACACATGACAGTGTAGATGAATCATGAAGATATGCAAAGGAAAATAAGTCAGATATAAAAAGGCAAATATTGTATGATTCTACTTTTTTATGATACATAGAGTAGTTATACTCCTAGACATAAAAATCAGAATATGGTTACCAGAACTGGAATGAAGGAAGAATAGGAAGCTATTGATTAATGAATGTGCAATTGACATTTGAGATCATGAAAAAGCTCTTGAAGCTTTTGATTAATCTCCAATTCATCACAGAAAAAACTGGAAGTAGAGCTGTGGCTCAAGTGGTAGAACACTACCTTTAGCACTAGCTGTGGCTCAATTGCTAGAGCAAAGGAGTTCAGGGACAGGGTCCAGACCCTGAGTTCAAGCCCTGTGACTAGAGAGAGAGAAAGTGGGGGGAGGGAAGGAAGAGGGGAAGAAGGAAAAGTAGCAAGAAGAAAGAATGAAAAAAAAGGAAGGAAAAGTATTACACAGAAAGAAGGGACTTATCCTAAGGTCAAGCAAGGTCATCTACTTGAACTTGAGAACTTATTGACCCCAACTTGATCATCATAACAGGCAAGCATCACTCCACTCCTCCCTAGGACTAAGAAGCTGGTGTTCGTAAGTATTCATGGTGGGTGAGTATAAGATTCCAGAAGGAAATGAGTTATCTATTCCTTAATAGCAAGTACTTTAAACACTGGTTCAAATGAAATGCCCTGAACCCATTTCAAAGCTCATATCTCAGACTAGACTGCAGACAAGGACTTCTTCAAGTTGCTCCTGGATTGTCAAACATAGCACCTGCTGTGTATGAAGACTACTGGGCAAATCGATTGCCCAATGACACCGGGAAAACTTGCATTTTTCTGAAAGAGTTGAAATCAGTATAAGTAACTAAGGAAAATGCCTTGAATCCCATTAAAATCCTTGAATAAGGCAGAAGAAAAGTTACCATGATGCTTTAAGCAGATGTAATCTTCAGAGGAAAAGCTATCTTGGGACTTGCTTGGAAACAAATATTGTGACAAAGCTGATCTGCATAAGTCTTCAGTTACTAATAATCCGATTTTTTTCAGAAAAAAATGATTTGCTCTTTACAGTATGATTGCAGGGAAATAAAGCCTGAGATAAATAGATAAAATGAGCACAAATTGCTGGGTGCTGGTGCCTCACGCCACTACTACTAGGTACTCAGGGAGCTGAGATCTGAGGATCAAGGTTTGAAGCCAGCCCAAGGAGGCAAGTTCATGAGATTCTTATTTTCAATTAATTACCAAAAAGCCAGAAATGGAACTGTGGTCTAATTGGTGGAGCACTAAATAGCCTTGAATCTCAAGGACACTCTCAAGGACAGTGTCCAGGCCCTTAATCGAAAGCCCCAGAACTGGAAACAAACAATATCATTCAACATCTTCTGTTACTTATCAATGCTGATATTGGAACTTGAGTCTCTTGGATTTGTTCTTCAACCTCTGTTCTCAGATCTCAGCCTCCTGAGTAGCTAGAATTATAGGTGTGAGCCCCTGAAAAAATTCCTCTTCCTTCCTTCCTTCCTTCCTTCCTTCCTTCCTTCCTTCCTTCCTTCCTCCCTCCCTCCCTTCCTTCCTTCTTTTCTTTCTCTTCTTTTGGTAAATTTTTGTTTAACTGTACTTTTTTTTGTCTTTTTTTATACTGAGGATCAAACCTAAGGCATTGCCTTTGCTAGGCTAATTCTTTGTCATTTAGCTAAATCTCAGCCTGATTTTTGTCATTTATTATGAAATGTTGGTTTCCATTTTAAATTGATTCTCACTTAAATGTCTTTTTCTGTGGTTCCCATAGATTGATAATGTGTGCTTCTTTAGGTTTGTGCATATATATATATATATATATATATATTCACATCTGTACATTTGTGTAAGCAGACATGTATAAGCACTTTACATGCATGTATGCACATGTAAAGGTATGTTGAGGGTATCATGACCATTCACCCTCATACATACTCCTGGGTGCTAAAGATCCTTTGCCTTCCAGTAATATATGCCATCAAGAATTTTGATCCAGCCAGGAACTGATGTCTCTTACCTAATCCTAGATACTAAAGAGATTGAGGTTCAAGGATCACAGTTCAAAGCCAGCCCAGGAAGGAAAGTCTGGGAGACTCTTACATCCAATAACTACCAGAAAACCAGAAATGGAGCCATGGCTCAAAGAGGTAGAAAATCCTGAGCAGAAAAGCTTAGAGCACCCGGGCCCTGGGTTCAAGCCTCACAATCAACAATAATGCACAGATCTCCACTGAAAATCAACAAGTTTACCTTAACAGAACTTTAACTAAAGTGAGCACATAGAGCTCTTTACTGAAATTGAGAGCAAAAAGCCCTTCTTAAAGGGAGCTGACAAAGATGGCCTACAATAGATGAGTGGATCAAAAAATGGAAAACCTATATGCAATGAAATTTTACACACCCACTAGAAAAAATAAGACTATGTCATTTCCAGAGAAATGGTTGGACCTAAAACAAATCATGTTAAGTGAGGTAAGGCAAGCTCAGAGACAAATAGCACATATTTTTTTCTCATATGAAGAAGCTATACTTAAAATACACTAAGAATTCACACACAGTGAGACCAAAGGAGGACACTCTTAGGGGAGGAACACAGGGCAAAATGCCCATGTGCATTTGATCATATAAAATAATATTTAATTATTATTTTTTTATTATTTTATTTATTTATTTATTTTTTTTATTGTAATTAGTAAAAGGGTTACATGATATTTGCCAGATAGAAGGTGCATTAATTCACATACATTGATACCCTTGCACATGTCTTGGTACCCGTTTCCCTCCCCCCCCACACCCCCCACCCGTCTTGGTTTTCCCCCCTTCCCTATCAAATTTCAAATATCCAAATACAAATAAGTTCAATATATCAGATAACATAAAAAAAAGAGAAAAAAATAATATTTAACAAAATGAACCCCGGAAAATGAAAGCAAGAGGTGTTTTTCTTTGTTGGTTGTGTTTTCTTTTATTTTTGTTTCGTTTGTTCATTTATGTCTTTGGGAATGAAAGGGAGCACAGAAGTGAACAAATACAGCATTGGTAATCACTTGACACCATGTGGAAAATGAACTATAAAACTTGTGGGTAGGGGGCAGCTGGGCTGCAGGAGGGGATCTGCAGACAATGGCTCCAACATGCCTGGCAAGAATGGTGCCTGCTGCTGCAGGAACCATGCTACACACTGCAGATGGCTTCCTGCCTCTGCCTGGCAGAGGTGGGCATCACCTTCTGGGTCATTCACAGGATGGCATATAGAGAGATCGACTGGAAGACCTACATGACCCAGGTGGAAGGTGTCGTCAATGATACATATGACTATATGCAGCAGCAGGGTGACACTGGACCACTTGTCTACCCAGCTGGCTTTGTGTACATCTTTATGGGGCAATTCTATGCCACTGGCCAGGGCACTGACATCCGAATGGCCCAGAACATCTTTGCTCCGCTTTACCTGGCTACCTTGCTGCTTGTTTTCTTAATCTACCACCAGACCAGTAAGGTCTTTTTCTTCATGTGTTGCGCCTCATACCGCGTCCACTCCATTTTGTGCTGCGGACTCTTCAATGACCCAGTGGCCATGGCACTGTTTTTCCTCAGCATCAACCTTTTCCTGGCCCGACGCTGGAGTTGGGGCTGCTGTTGTTTCAGCCTGGCAGTCTCTGTGAAGATGTTTGCCCCTGGATTGCTGTTCCTTCTTGTCACTCAGTTTGGCTTCGGTGGCGCCCTCTCCAAGCTGAGACTCCCCTTCCTCCTGGAGAACCCCATTGGCTACCTGTCCCTCTCCTTCCACCTTGGCCGCCAGTTTCTCTCCCACTGGACAGTGAACTGGCGCTTCCTGCCTGAGACTTTCTTTCTGCATCGAGGCCTCCACCTGGCCCTATTGGCTGCTCACCTTGCACTGCCCTTGCTGTTTGCCCTGTGCAGATGGCACAGGACAGGGGAAAATATCCTGTCGTTGCTGAAGGATCCCTCCAAAAGGAAGGTTCCACCCCAGCCCCTCACACCCAATCAGGTTGTTTCTACCCTCTTCACCTCCAACTTCATCGGCATCTGCTTTAGCCGGTCCCTTCACTGCCAGTTCTACCTGTGGTACTTCCACATTCTACCCTACCTCCTATGGGCCACACCTGCACGCTGGCTCACACACCTGCTCAGGTTGCTGGTGCTGGGACACATTGAACTTTCCTGGAACACCTACCCATCTACATCCTGCAGCTCTGCTGCCCTGCACATATGCCATGCAGTCATCCTGCTACAGCTCTGGCTGGGCCCCCAGTCTCTCCCCAGTAGCAGCAAGCCCAGCAAGAAAGCCCACTGAAGCCCACTCCTTCTCCAGGCCTGCAGGACCTAGGAGTGGTGGACTATGTGCTCTTCCCAATAAATCTTTCCAAGTCTAAAAAAAAAAGTCTTGTGGGTAGGGATGAAAGGGAAAAACTAGGGAAGGGGTGACATTGTCCAAAAAGAATGGACTTTTGTTTCTATATCCTGGAGGTCTTTCATTTAGCGTCATACTATATGGCCTTATTTATCTAGGTTTTGCTCTATTGCAAGCCATATAATGAGTGATTGTTGTCCTCAATGTACTATGTTATCTCTCATCTCTTTTGCTGTCCCTTGGTTATCTCATATTGTTACAGCATCTCACTTTGTTATCTGATATATTGAATTTATTTGTATCTGGTTATTTGAAATTAGATAGGGAAGGGGGGAAAACAAGATGAGGGGTGGGGGGGGGAGGAGGGAAATGAGGACCAAGACATGAGAAAGGGTATCAATGTATGTAAATCAATGCACCTTCTATCTGGCAAATATAATGTAACCCCTCTATTAATTACAATAAAAAATATATGAAAAAAAGAATGGACTCTTTACCTGACTTATGTGACTATAACCCCTCTATACATGACTTTTACAATAAATATTTTAAAAGAAACAAATCGACCTAAAGTGAGTACACATAACTACTTGTCTTGAGCTCACCTAACTCTCTTTCCATGAACTTGTAGACCTCTTAACACAAGTGGGCTGATAGAAATTTATTTCAAAGAAGCTCACAAAACTCCACCTCACATGAGTTCACAGTACAATACCTAAAAAGTTGAATAGATTTCTATCTCAAGTGAGCTGACAGTAGTTTCCCCAAAGGGATTTCACAGAAGTCTAATTCAGGTTTGCTCAAAGATATCTACCAAAAATGAGCTCACAAACAGTCCCAGAAATGAACTTATAAAAGTCTACATCAAGTGATGTCAGAGTACTCTACCTCAGATAAGTTCACGAAAGCCTCTAACATAAGTTCACAGAATTACACATAAAATGAGTTCAGAGAATACCAACCTCAAGCAACATCACAGAACTCTACTTCAAATGAGCTCACAAATTCAAAGTCAGGTGAACCCACAGACCTCATAAAATTCTACCTAAACTGAGCTCACCAAACTCGCTCTTGTGAGCTCACAGGATCTACTTAAAGTAAGCTCACAGAAAACTATATAAATTGACCTCATAGAGCTCTAACTAGTGAGCTGCTGGAACACTAAATGATATCACAGAACCCTATCTCAAATGAGCATACAGAATTATTTTTTATTTTACTTTAGTTTGTGTGTGTGCCAGTCTTGGGACTTGAACTCAGGGTTTTGGCACTGTCCTTGACCTTTAATTTTTCCCTCAGTGAATGCTTTGGCCAGGAGTATGGCCTGATGGTAAAGTGCTTGCCTTAGCATGCATGAAGCCCTGGGTTCCATTCCCCTATCCCACATACACAGAAAAAGCCAAAGGTGGAATTGTGGCTAAAGTGGCAGAGCATTAGCCTTGGGCAAAAGTGCTCAAGGACAGTGCCCAGGCCCTGAGTTTAAGTCCCAAGACTGGGGGAAAAGTTAGCACTATATAAGATGAACTCAGATTCTTTACCTTGCCTTTTGCCTTTCCTGACCTTTCTGCCTTATGACCTCACATCCTAATGTGAGCTCACAGTTTTTCCACTTATAGTTGACAATTGAATTTACATAATCCCAACTATAGTGAGTTCACAGAATTCTACCTCAAGTGTGCTCAAAAACACTAACATAAAGATCTCACAAAGCTATAAATAAAATGAGTCCACAGAACTCTTCAAGTATGCTCAATGAGCTGTCTACTTAGAGTTCAGTGCATATGGCCTGGTGGTAGAGTGCTTACCTTAGCATGTACAAAGCCCTAGGTTCCATTCCTCCAACCTACATACACAGAAAAAGCTGAAAGTGCTGTTGTGGCTAAAGTGGGAGAGTGCTAGCATTGAGCAAAATATGTCCAAGGACAGTGTCCAGGCCCTAAGTTCAAGCTCCAGGACTGGCAAAAAAATAGAATTTCACCTCCAGTGAACTCACAGAACTCTACCTAAAGTGATCTCACCAAAACCCTATTGAGATACAGAACCCTCCTTCACAAAATTTTTAATTGAGATCACAGAATTAATTTCAACTTAGGGAGTTCACAGAATTATTCCTCAAGTGAGCTCACAAAACATTATCTAAAAGGAGTTTACAGGCCTATACCAAAAGTTAATTCACAGACATCTGCCTTAAGAGAGCTCAGAGAATGCACAATCTAACATAAACTTGCAGAATTCTCTGGCATGCCTCCTTTACCCATAGTGAATTCACAAAACTCTACCTCAAGTCAGCTAGCAGAACTGCCTTAATGAACTCACAGAAACCCACCTAAAGTGAACTCACAAAAACCACAACATAAGTGAGCTTCCAGAAAACTCTAAAGTGAGCTCACAGATCTCTCTCCCTAGAGTGAAATCTACTTTACATGAAGTGAGATGTAAACTCACATCTCTAAAGTAGGCTCTCAGTATATCACCTATCATAAGCTCATAGAAATCTATGTATTGTCAGCTCAGACAACTCCGATATGAGGTCAGTTATTTACCTAATGTAGGTTCACATAATAATGCTTAAATGAGCTCACAGAATTCTACCTATTGTAGATTTACAGTTTAAAGTGAGCTCACACAAAAATCTTTTGTTTTATATTATTGGGATAATGTATAGAGGGATTACAGTTAGATTCATCAGGTGCATTACTTCTCACAAATTGATACCCCTTCTCATGGTTTTGGTCCCATTTCCCTCCCCCTACCACCTCCAAATCATCTTGCTTTCCCCTTTTCCCTTTCCTATTTCACTGAAAAATCTTTAACTGAACTAACAGAATAACAGAGTGAATTCCAAGAACTTTCTACTTCAGGTAAGCTCACAAAAGACTTTGCATAAGGTCAAGAGCATGGTCTAGTATTAGAATGCTTGCCTAGCATGCACAAAGCCCCCCGTTTGATTCCTTGGTACCACATACACTACAAAAGCTAGAAGTGGTGCTGTGGCTCAAATGGCAGAGTGCTAGCCTTGAGAAAGCCCAAGGATAGTGCTCAGGGCCTGAGTTCAAGCCCCAGGATTAGCAAAAAAAAAAAAAAACAACAAAAAACAAAAAACAAAAAAAAACCAAGAACAAAAAAATCTTTGTATAAAATGACTTCACAGAACTCTATTGTGATTTCTTGAAAACTATCTACAGTACACTCACAGAACTCTATCTCAATGGAGCTCACAAAATTCTACCTAAAATGACTTTATGGAACCCCCCCTTTAGGAAAGTGACAGAAATCTCTATAAGTGAGCTGGGGGAACTCTACCTAAAGAAAGACTTCAAACTCTACTTATACTGAGTTCACAGAATTTTACCTATACCAATATCACTAAAAATATTAATTCTATTTAATGACTCCACTTAAAATATGCTCACTGAAATCCATCTAAAATAAGTTCATTGAACTCTACCTATAGTGACCTCACAGAAATCTACATTTAGTGAACTCCCCAAACTACTTAACATGAGATGACAGACTGCCTAAGTTGAGCTTACAGATTCACAGAACTCCACAGAACTCCCAGTACTCTATTTTAAAGGAAGTCGGAGAACTCTATGTAAAATGAGCCACAAAACTCTACACAAGGTGGGCTTATAGAGTTTACCTAAGGTGAGCTAACAGATTTCAAAACAAAGTGAGCTGGAAGAAAAAAACTAAAGTGAGTCCAGAGACTGTTACTTAAATTGAGCACATAGAACCCTACGTACAGAAAGCTAAGAGAGCTGTAACTACAATGACCATATGGGTCTCTATAGAAAGTGTGTGCACAGCTGGGCACTGGTAGCTCACGCCTGTAATCCTAGCTACTCAGGAGGCTGGGTAGCAGCCCAGGCACTAAAATCCATGAGACTCTTATCTCCAATAACCACTAGAAAACCAGAAGTGGTGCTATGGTTCAAAGTGGTAGGGCGCTAGCCTTGAACAAAAGAGTTAGGGGATAGTGCCCAGGCCCTGAGTTCAACATCCACTATTGACAGAGAAAAAAAAAGGGTGAGAGCTGGTGTCTCACATCCATAATCCTAGCTACTTAGTAAGGTGAGTTCTGAGGATCAAACATGGGCAGAAAAGTCTGTGAGACTCTTAAGCACCAAAAAAAAAAAGCCAGAAGTAGAGCTGTAGAGCACTGGTTTGAGAAAAAAATCTCAAGGACAGTGTCCAGGCCTTGAGTTTAAGCCCAAGGATGGGTATGCTCGTGCAAGCACACACACACACACACACACACACACGAGTGTGTATGCACATGCACCCCCAGCACAAACACAGAGAACTGTACCTCTAATGTGAGCTTGCAGAACCTAATATTATGTGACCTATACCTAAATTGAACTCACAGAACTTTCCCTAAAGTGAGCTCAAAAACTCCCTCTGTAATTAGCTGACAGAACTATACTAAAGTGAGCTCACAGAACTCTACCTAAGATGAGATCATAAATTTCTACCTCATATGAGCTCATAGAACATGACCTAGCATGATCTCACAGAATCCATCACCTACGCCAGGCACCTGTGCTCCTGCCTGTAATCCTAGCTACTCAGGAAGCTGAGATCTGAGGGTTGTAATTCAAGGCCAGCCTGGGCAAGAGGATACATGAAATCCTTTATTTTTGCTTTTTTTTGTTGTTGTTGTTAGTCTGGGGCTTGAACTCCAGGCCAAGGCACTATCCATGAGCTATTTGAGTCAAGACTAGTGCTCTACCTCGTTGAGCCACAGCACCACTTCCAGTTTTCTGGAGGTTCATTGGAGATAAGAGTCTCATGGATTTTCATGATCAGGCTGGCTTGTAGCTAGGATTACACCAGTGCCTGGCTGCATGAAACTATTATCTCCAATAACTACCTTCTTTTTTTAAAAATGCCAGAAGTGGAGATGTGGCTCAAATGATAGAGCACTAGTTTGGAGCAATACAATCACAAAATTAACATGATCTCAGAGAATGCTACCTAGAGAGAATTTTTAAAAATTAATCTAAATTGAGCTTAAAGTACTCTACATATAGTGAGCTCAGAGAACTCGAAAGAATTTTGATCTCTCCCTGTTGAGCTCACTGAATTCTCCATGCAATGAACTGACAGAATTCTACAAAAATAAGTTCAAAAAACTCTTTGTAGTATGAGCTCACAGAGATTTCTATCTAAAATGAGCTTACAAACTGGGTGCTGGTAATCATGGTTCAAACCAGCCCAGGAAAGAAAGTCCATGAGACTTATTTCCAATGAACAACCAGTGTTAGCCTTAAACAAAAGAACTTGGGGGGCAGTTCCCAGGCCTCCTTAAGACCCACAAGCTATAGGTAGGTAGATAGGTAGATAGATAGGTAGATCGATAGACAGACAGACAGACAGATAAAGTGGGCTTGCAGATCCCTCTTTGTAAAATAAGCCTACAGAACTCTCCCAAAAGTGAACTCACAAAATTCTACACACAGTGATTGCATATATATATATATATATATATATATATAGAGAGAGAGAGAGAGAGAGAGAGAGAGAGAGAACTTCAATACTGTACTGGGATGTCATAGAATTCTGCATAGAACCCATAGATCTCTTCCTATAGTGCGATCACAGAACTCTCTCATGAGAGCTCACAGAATATACCTATAGTCAATTCCTAGAACTTTATCTGTAGTGAGATAATATATCCTTTTTTTTCAATAGTGGGGCTTAAACTCAGGGCCTGGGTGTTATCCCTGAGCTCTTTTGCTCAGGCTTAGCCCTCTACCACTTCGAACTCTACTTCCAGTTTTCCGGTGGTTCATTGGAGATAAGAGTCTCATAGACTTTCCTGCATAGGCTGGCTTCAAACTGTGATTCTCAGATTTCAGCCTTCTGAGTAGCTAGAATTACAACAGTGAGCCACCCATGCGCAGTCTCCCAAATTCTATCTGCATTGAGTTTACAAAACTCTATTTATGGTGAACTCTCAGAACTCTATCTACAATGAGCTTATAGAATTCCACCTATAAAGAACTCACAGAATTTACCTTAATGGACAGCAGGATATTGAGATCCAGCATGAAATCAGAATTTGGGATGGGGAGAAATCATAGCTCTAAGCCTGGTGTAGTGGCCTGTAATCCTAGCTACTCAGGAGGAGATCTGAGGATTGCAGTTCAAAGCCAGCCCAGGCACTAAAGTTCGTGAGACCCTTAACCCCCAGAAAAATGGAAGTGGTACTGTGGCTCAAGGGGTAGTGTGGTTGTTTAGAGCTGAAGAGCTCAGGGGCAACTCCCAGGCCCAGAGTTCAAATCCCACAACTGATAAAATAGAAAGAAAGAAAGAAAGAAAGAAAGAAAGAAAGAAAGAAAGAAAGAAAATCATAATTCTACTCTTCACTATGTGTGGTTGTCAAGAGAAAATCATCTATCTTAACTAAAATAGCTCCTTTAAAAATTGATCCTAAGGCCAGGAGTTTGGCCTAGTGGTAGAGTGCTTGCCTAGCATGCACGAAGACCCGGGTTCAATTCCTCGGTACCAAATACATAGAAAAAAAAGCTGGAAGTGGTGCTGAGGCTCAAGTGGTAGAGCTCTAGCCTTGAGAAAGTCCAAGGACAATGCTCAGGCCCTGAGCTCAAGGCCTGGACTGGTAAAAAAAATTTTATGTGGGATCCACATAGGATCAAGCGAAAAAATTCTTTACTGCTTTCAATCATTCAAGTGTGTTTATGATGCCAATAAAGACGCTCATGGAAGAAAGGCTTTAAATATTATATCAAAACTAATATTAAGAATTAACTCTCATTACCAAGAAACACAACAAATCGGAGAAAGTCTGGATAAGTGGGATGGCATGAAACTGCAGAGCTTCTGTATGGCAAAGGACATAGCTAGCAAATTAACTAGAAAGCCTACAGAGTGGGAGGAGATCTCCACTAACCATACAACAGACAAATATATCTAAAATATATCAACAGCTCAAAAAATTGAATCACTCCAAAACTAATCTCCAAAGAAACAGCCATCCCATTAAAAGATGGGCCAAAGACTTAAAGAGTCTTCTCTGAAGAAGAAGTAAGAATGGCCTATAGACACATGAAGAAATGCTCAACATCTCTGGCCATAAAAGAAATGCAAATCAAAACAGCTCTAAGATTCCACCTCATTACAGTTAGAATGGCCAGGATCAAGAAATCTAAAAAAAACAAAACAAAAAAAACAAAAAACCCCACAAAAAACAGATGCTGGAGGAGATGTGGCCAGAAGGGATCACTACTACACTGTTGGTGGGAGTGCAAACTCGTTCAACCACTATGGAAAGCAGTATGGCAGTGCCTCAAAAGACTAAACAAACATAGAGCTCCCCTATGACCCAGCAATTCCTACTAGGCATTTACCCAATCATCCAGAAACAAGGACATACTAAATCCACTAACACAACGATGTTCATTGCAGCACTATTTACCATAGCAAAGACATTGAACCACCCCAGATGCCCCTCAGTTGATGAGTGGATCAACAAGATGTGGTATTTATACACAATGGAATTCTATGCTGCTGTCAGAAAGAATGACATTGCCCCATTTGTAAGGCAATGGAAAGACTTAGAAAAAAATCATATTAAGTGAAGTAAGCCAGACTCAAAGGAACATAGGCTCAATGGTTTCTCTCATTTGCCATAATCAGTAGAAACTTTGGGCTCTCATAGCAGAGATTTACAATAGAATAAAGTCTAGATACATAAGCCATATTACAGTATGATGTTAAATGAAATAACCTCCAGGATATAGAAACAAAAGCCATATAATGAGTGATTGTTGTTCTTAATGTACTATGTTAGCTCTCTTCTCTTTTGCTGTCCCTTGGTTATCCAATATTGTTACAGAATTTTACCTTATTATCTGATATATTGTATATATGCTTATTTGGTTATTTGAAATTGGATAGGGAAGAGGGGAAAACAAGATGAGGGGCAGGGGTAGGGGGAGGGAAATGGGGACCAAGACACAAGAAAGGGTATCAATGTTTGTGAAGTAATGCACCTTCTATCTAGTGACTATAATGTAAACTTTCTATTAATTACAATAAAAACTATATGGGAGAAAAAAAAGAAACCTCCCCAACCGTCCAGAAACAAGGGCATACTAAATCCACTAGCACAATGATGTTCATTGCAGCACTATTTACCGTAGCAAAGATATGGAACCAACCCAGATGTCCCTCAGTTGATGAGTGGATCAACAAGATGTGGTATTTATACACAATGGAATTCTATGCTGCTGTCAGAAAGAATGACATTGCCTCATTTGTAAGGAAATGGAAAGACTTAGAAAAAATCATATTAAATGAAGTAAGCCAGACTCAAAGGAACATAGGCTCAATGGTTTCCCTCATTTGTCATAATCAATAGAAACCTTGGGCTCTCCTAGCAGAGATTTACAATAGAACAAAATCTAGAGACATTAGGCCAAATAGTACAACACTAAATGTAAGGACCTCCAGGATAAGGAAACAAAAGCCATATAATGAGTGACTGTTGTCCTTAATGTACTATGTTATCTCTCATCTCTTTTGCCATCCCTTGGTTATCTCATATTGTTACAATATTTCACCTTATTATCTGATATATTTTATATGTGCTTAATTGGTTATTTGAAATTGTATAGGGAAGGGGGGAATAAAGATAAGTAGGGGGAGGGTGGGAGAGAAATGGGAACCATGTCATGAGAAAGGATATCAATGTTTGTGAAGTTATGCACCTTCTATCTGGTGAATATAATGTAACCCTTCTATTAATCACAATGAAAAATTATATAAAAAAAGAACCCTCATTTACACCAAAGCATCCAACCTTAAGCAGAGTATATCTCCAGCTGAATAATTTTATCAGCAGTAATATAAAACAATTGAAAACAATCTCTATAATCCTCATCAACATAAGAATTTTATTGTTTATTTTATTGTGCACATTCTAGTTATGTCTTTGACAAACCTATGTTGTCTTAATATAGTCACAGCACATATTGTATGTTCTACATACATCATATTTTATCAGCCACATGCAATAGTGGGAATACACAAAACATGTAGCCATATCTTTTTCCCCTGTATCTCTACCCAGTCTCCTTCCATGAGTAAACAGAGAATAAGATGCCACAGAAGCTGGGGCTCTGGTGACTTATGCTGTGTATTCCTAACTACTCAGCATGCTGGTATCTGAAGATTACGGTTCAAAGCCAGCCCAGGCAGAAAAGTCCATGAAACTTATTTCCCTTAACAAACAAACAACGAACACACACACATACACACACACAAACTTGGAAGTGGAACTATGGCTCAAGTGGTAAAAAGTTAGCCTTGAACAGAAAAGCTTAGGGACAATGCCCAGGCCCTTAGTTCAACACAGCACAAAAAGAAAAGAAAACAAAAAAGAATATGCCATGGAAGATGAAGATAAAAACACATAAATAACTGTTAGACAGTTTAGCAAACATGAAGGGCTATTATTCAACATTCCAAGTTGAAGAGGCACTTCAGTGAGGTGCCACCATGTGGCAAAAAGCATTAGAAATGTGGCCAGTGAACTGGGACACTGAATACATGGACCCATGAAATTTTAGTTAATTACAGTGTAAATAACCAGCATAGGAATAATTGGGTGGAGTCAAGAGCAGGTTGAAATTTAGTGAAATTTCCTAATATAAGCCAGTCTCTCACTCAGTGCCAAATTCTTGAGACCTAGAACCCTAGTGCTAGAGATACAATTCTTACTGTTTTCTAGCTGCTTCACATCTGGTTCCTTTTCTCAAAACACCTCTGTTTCTTTTGGTGAATTAGCCTTTTCACATGGTCTCTATGACACAGGAAACCCACAATTTTGTCTTCCAATGAAGACTCAAGGGCATTGTCAGGAGATTGGAAAGTGGTCCAAGCCCATCAAATCTGATCAGCTTCCCGTGTTTAGAATTATTTTAGTCAGTTTCAGGGCTTGAATTTGGGACCCGGGCACTGTCACTGTGCTTTTATACTCAAGTCTAGTGCTCTACCACTTCGAGCTACAGCACTACTCCTAGTTTTCTGGTGATTCATGGGAGACAAGATTCTCACAGATTTTTCTGCCCACGATGTCTTTGAACAGCCCTCCTCAGATCTCAGAGGTCTCCTGAGTAGTTAAGGATTACAGGCATGACCCACAAACACCCAGCTAGTGTTTAGATTTCCATGACTCTGCATCCACTTCATGGGCAGAAGCTGATGAAATACAGAAAATATGGCAAATATATCAATATCTAAGACTTTGGAGTCTGAGACTGAGGCAGGTTAGGGACAGATAAAACTGGTGAAACCAACATTCTCCTAATCATATCCTAGGAGATATCCAGGAGTTTTATCTCTTTTACTTCCTCCCATGGCCACTCTTCATTAGTGGCCACTTTGAAGTTAGCTCTTCTCTGTAGGAGTTGATAAAATAAACCAAAACTGCAGGAAAGTTGGCACCAACAGTTGCTACATGTGGCCAGTGAACACCTTGTGGCCTTAGCCTAACTTTTGTACCTCAGATTCTTTCTTAAATCTAGGAAGAAATCTAAATCACTAGGAAATGGAAAGACATCCCATGCTCATGGCTAGGGAGAACCAACATAGTGAAAATGGCTATACTGACAAAATTGATATACAAATTTAATGCAATCCCCATTAAAATCCCAAAGACATTCTTTACTGAAATAGAAGATGTAATCCAAAGATTCGTATGGAACAAGAAAAGACCTAAAATAGCCAAAACAATTCTAGGCAAAAAGAGCAATGCTGGTAGCATTACAATACCAGACTTCAAACTCTACTATAGAGCCATAATAACAAACCACTTGGTATTGGCACAAAAACAGACCAGAAGATCAGTGGAACAGAACAGAAGACCCAGAAATAGAACCACATACCTATAGCAACTTGTATTTGACAAAGGAGCCAAAGTGGACCAAATATGGTCTATTCAATTATTGGTGCTGGCAAAATTGGGCAGCCACGTGCAGAAAACTAAAAATTGACCCTAACCTTTTGCCATGCATAAGCATTAACTCAATGTGGATCAAAGACCTCAATGTCAGACCCAAAACTGTGAAACTGCCACATGATAAAGTAGGAGAGACACTGGAACTCATAGGCACAAGCAAAAGATTCCAAAACAGAATCCCAGGGTCACAACAGATTGGAGAGAGACTTGATAAATGTGACTACCTAAAAATAAAAAGTTTCTGTACAGATAAAAGCATAGTTGCAAAAGTAGAGAGACAGCCAACCAACTGGGAAAAGGTCTTTACCAATAATACATCAGACAAATGCTTAATATCCAGTATCTACAGGGAACTCAAGAAACTAATCCCTCCAAACCCAACAAACCAATCACTAAATGGGCAAGGGAACTAAAGAGAGACTTATCAAAAGAAGAGATTAAAATAGCAGAAAAGCATATGAGAAAATGTTCATCATCCATACTCATAAAGGAAATGCAAATAAAAACAACCCTAAGATACCACCTTACCCAACAAGAATGGCCAAGATTTTGAACTCAGACAATCACAGTTGCTGGCGGGGTTGTGGAGAAAAAGGAACCCTACTACACTGGTGGGAATGTAAACTAGTTCAGCAACTCTGGAAAGCAGTGTGGAGGTTTCTTCAAGAACTGAAAATTGACCTTCCCTACGATCCCGCCATACCACTTCTGGGCATTTTTACCCTGACATCACAACCCAAGATATGACAAGGACACCTGCTCAGCAATGTTCATCTCTGCACTAATCACAATAGCCAGGTGATAGAAACAATCCAGATGCCCTACTGCAGATGAATGGATACAGAAAATGTGGTATATATATACACAATGGAATTCTACATAGCCAGCAGACAAGATAAAATACTGGCATTCTCAGGGAAGTGGATGAATTGAGAGAATCGTGTTGAGTGAGACAAGTCAAGACTAAAGGAACAAAAGGCGCATGGTATCCTTAATATGTGGCTATTAGATCCAAATAGAACAAGAGCGAGGACTCAATATTTGCATACCCAATGCTATGGACATGGTAATGGAAATATAAACCTAACTATATAGGCATAAAAACCAATGACTCTATATACACAATGTTTTATTTCATAAATTAATATGTTTCTATGACATACAAACCCTTAGCCTAATTTTGATTAAGTTCTAAAAACTAAGTCCAAGTGATTGTATATAGAGATTACCTTCTTGAACACTTGTTTACTAAACTTGTCATTTGAAATATGTTGTAAAAATCAATGTTAAGGGGCTGGGAGTTTGGCCTAGTGGTAGAGTGCTTGCCTAGCATGCATGAAGACCTGGGTTCAATTCCTTGGTACCACATACATAGGAAAAAAAGCCGGAAATGGTGCTGTGGCTCAAGTTGTGGAGCTGTAGCCCTGAGAATGTCCAAGGACAGTGCTCAGGTCCTGAGTTCAAGCCCCAGGACTGGCTAAATAAATAAATAAATAAATACATTTAAATTTTCCAAAAAAAATCAATGTTAATAAATTCTTTAATAAAAAAAATCTTCATGCACATGCACCACACATCACACACACACACACACACACACACACACACACACACACACACACTTAAAATCATAAGATGGCAGCCTTGTATATATGCAGATCTTTTCCAAACATCTGATTCCTCATTTACAGAAGAAAGACCCACTATCATTACCATTATCATCCTGCACTCAAATCCTAGAAAGCAAATAATTTTTAATTGTTATGTGTTTATTTTTTTTCCATCCTTGGGCTTGAACTCAGAGCTTGGTAATTGTCCCTGAGCTTTATTTTGTTCTACCACTTGAGCCACAACTCTCCTTCCAGCTTTCTCTGGGATTAATTGGCAATGAGAATCACACCAACTTTCTTGCCTGGGCTGGCTTTGAACTATGATCCTCAGATCTCAGCCTCCTGAATAGCTAGGATTACAGGCATCAGCCTAGTGCCCAGCTACAAAAAAAAATTCTTTTTTTTTACCAGTCCTGGGCTTGAGCTCAGGGCCTGAGCACTGTCCTTGGACTTTCTCAAGGCTAGAGCTCTACCACTTGAGCCTCAGCACCACTTCTGGCTTTTTTCTATGTATGTGGTACCGAGGAATCCAACCTGGATTTTCATGCATGCTAGGCAAGCACTTTAACCACTAGGCCAAACTCCCGGACCCCCCCAAAAAATTCTTAACCATGTGGTAGACCTTGAGTCATACAACTTGAGCCTATCATTTCTCTTGAGGGTTCTCTCTCTCTCTCTCTCTCTCTCTCTCTCTCTCTCTCTCTCTCTCTCTCTCTCTCTCTCTCTCTCTCTCTCTCTGAATCAATAATCTTTACCTCTAGGAAGAAAACTAGTTCTTGCAACCAGCCATATATCCTTCTGACAGAAGTGCTATGAAGAGTTGGATCTGCCTCTATCAGATGGTTGCATGTGCTGTGAGTGGGTCCTGGACCCAGAACCTGCTCCACGAATTCACTAATATCCATTTCCATGATTCTTCTGACTATTCACCCAGAAATACATCTCATGGCTATTTCTGTTGTCAGACTGATATACATCAAAATAAAATGGTTCCCACTGGCTTTTCTCCTCTTCTGGGAAACAGAGCTGTACATTTTGAATCTTAGCCTAGTCCATAGCTGCCATACAAGGGTGAATGGGCTGATCAGCGTTAGTCACAGGAGCTCACAAGGCCAACCAAAGACTTGTCAGGTGTTCTCAGTACTTATCTATAAACATCTTGTCTAGGCCCAGATGCTCTATAGTGGAGACAGGAAGAATTTCTTCTAAAGCTTTTACATCTGTACAAAGGTTCAAAGGATCATCCAAGAGCAATGTGTTTGTGTTTGTGTTTGTAGTCTCTAAGTATCCCTTCAATGGATTTGAGCAGTAATAGAGGCAGCAAATTCCCAGAATGCCACTTAACTCTTTTCATTAGTATGACATTGCCAAGAAATACAAGCAAGCTTTGCTCTGGATATTTTGACACTTGGAAGACAAGTGCTGATTACCAATTGTGCAACCAGAAAATGACACTGTGGGGACCACTTTTTAACATATTTACCTAATTAGCCTATTATAAAGTGTAATGTGATTTCTTGCCTTATCTAGTCATTAGTTTCATGAGAATCTTTAAGAAATGACAGAGTAATGTGGGAGAAGAAAGAGGCATGCTATGCTCAACTCCATATGTTCCCCAAATGGCCTAATCATCATTGAATTTAACAAGATGCACAAGAAGGGCCCCAGAGTTTGACACTGGAGCTTGATTGCTGTAAGGCTGATGTGGGAAGAGGCTCCTGCAAGCAATTTCACATGCTCATGAAGATGATGGATAGAATCTAATCATTGCAGGCTCCTTTCCAAAAGAACTTTAGAGAAATGAACACTGATGTAGCAATAGTAGAAATGAAGTTCTGATCTCATATGTGCCTCCAATGGACCAATGCCCTCATTCATTCACTGAATCACTTGCCTGCTGAGCCTCAGAAGCACACTGTGTGGGTAAAGTCAAGAGGAGAGGGGAACTATGAGTGAAGACAGCCATAATATTTAATATACATATGTGAAAATGGGACCAGGTAACTTGAGGGGCGGGTGGGATTGGGAGAGATGGGAGAGAATAATAAAAGGGGAGACTACTCAAAAAAGCATTGTACTTATAAATTGACATGTTGAATTGAATCCCTTTTGTATAACTATTTAAAGATAATTAAGCTGAGCACTGGTGGCTCATGTCTTTAAGTCCTACTTGCTCTGGATACTGAGATCTGAGAATCATGATTTGAAGGTAGCCCAAATAGGGAAGACCGTGAGACTCTCATATCTAATGAACCATAGAAAAGTCAGAAATGGATCTGTGGCTCAAATGGTAGAGCACTGGCTTTAAGCAAAGAAGCTCAGAAAGATCGCCCATGTCCTGAGTTCAAGCTCCAGGACCAGCACACACACACACACACACACACACACACACACACACACACACACACACACACAGTATAATTTTGAAAAATTAAAAAAATAGACAGCTACTGGTGACTCACACCTGTAATCCTATGTGACTAAGATCTGAGAAGCTTCATTTGAAGCCAGCCCAGGCAGGAAAAGTCCATGAGACTCTGATCACCAAAATAAACAAACAAATAGAAATAGACCTGTGGCTCAAGTGGTAGAGCACTAGTCTTGAGCAAAAGAAGAGCAGCGACAGTGTCCAGGCCCTGAGTTCAAGGCTCAGGACCAACCAAATAAATAAATAAATAAATAAACGATGGAATTAACAATACCCACTAAGTCTACTGAAGACCTTCAGCATAACCATATGCCCAAGAGATAGCAAAGAGTCTATTACAGAAATCACACATTTATTCTCTGTAGTAGCCACATGCAAAGTATCCTTGGGGTGATTTCTCTACATCACAGTCCACATGATCAAAAAATGAATTCTAGAACAAGGAGTGGTTAGGGTAATGAGTGATGAGAAAGGTTGGGAGAGAGGGGAGAATGATCAAGATGCATTATATTCATAAACTGCCATGTTAAATGGAGGACTCTTTGCACAACAACTTAAAGTTAATAATGTAATAGAAACTCTATATGATTCTCAACACTATAAAAATCCTGCTGCTCTTTTGGGGGTAATAGAATAAATTCTAACATGAATGTAGCATATAGCAATTTGCTCAAGACTGAATCTTAAATTGTGAACTAATAAAATTTTCTCTTTCATTGTCTCCATGTTTTGTATTTCTGTAAATTAAGGTAACACTGCTTTCTCTAAATAAATACAGGGATCAATAAACATTCTCTGTTAAATTCCATATACTAGATTACTCAACGAACTCTGCTGTTACAGATGGAAATCAACCACTATGAATACAAAACCAAATGTGTCTCAGCAAAACTTAATTCTCAAAAAAAGTTCTATTTATTCTGGTTCAAATCTTAGAGACAATCTCACGAGAAGTAATTTCCTGAGACGTCTTCTCTTCTCCCATCTAAAATGAGCCTCTCTGTTTCTCTCTTACAGCAATCATTTTTTCTCTTTCTGGTTCTCAAAAGAGGTACTGTGTTTAGAGTATTGTATAAAAGAGTTAAAACTTTGATTTGGTTAATTCTCCTTTATTAGTTTGCAAATTCCATGAGGCCATGTTTGTTTTGTTTACCCAGTTCCTCAGTTTAAGTCCTGTCACATACATGGTACTCTTTAATTATTAGTGTTGACTGTCTGCATTATGGGGGAGAGAATTTTCAGAAGGTCCAGCCATTGTTGATAGACACTTTTATTTTCTTTGATCCAAGACTGAGTCTCAAACTCAATACCTGACACTTCTGTTCATTGATTAGTGCTTTACCAACTGAGCCACATCTCTAATCCATATACATTCTACTTTTTGTTTATTTGTTACTTTGACTCTCTGTTTTCTTACTTTACTATATAGTGCAGTCTGGCCTCCTGTCTCAACTTCCCAAGTAGCTGAGAATATAGGTGTGAACCACCACTGACTAGCCTGAACATGTATATTCAAAGAAGAGAGTTTCTGTCCAGGAGCTCATACCTATAATCCTAGCTACTCAGGATCATGGTCTGAAGCCAGCTAAGGCAGGAAAGTCTATCTTATCTCCTCTAAACTACACCCCCCCCTCCACACACAAAAAGCCAGAATCGAAGCTATAATTCAAGTGGTAGAGCACTTGGGGTGAGCTACTGGTGCCTGACTGTTCTTACAGTTTTGACAATAGTCTTGGGTATGAATATACAGCGGCTTACACCATCCACTTCTGGTTTCTCCTCATGCATCCTGTGTAACATGATTCTGTGGCACCTATGCAGCTATAATGGAAAACAATGCACCATTGTAGATAGCAAGCTTGAGTTTGGTCCTGCATCTAACTCTAGCTTTTAGAGCTTCCTGTTCAGGAAGTCACTTCCTCCTTCCTGCCCATGTCACTTTATCTGACAGTGAAGAAATAGGACTGAGCTTTTATCTCTAATGTCTATGGATCTCCTCTGCATTTCTAGCTCCTTAAAAACACCTGTCATACAAGAAAGATAAGAGTGGGAACCAGGCACGGTAGCTCATGCCTGCAATCCTAGTTACTCAGGAGGCATAAATCAAAGCCAGCCCTGGCACTGAAGTCCATGAGACTCATCTCCAATGAACCACCAGAAAACCAGAAGTGGTGCTGTTGCTCAAGGGGTAGGGTGGTAGCCTTGAGTTGAAGAGCTCAGGGACAATGCCCAGGCCCAGTGTTCAATCTCATAACCAAAACAAACAAGTGGGATGCCAGCAGTGCACACCTGTCTTCCCAGCTACTCAGAAGGTTGAGATCTGAGGATCAAGGTTTGAAGCCAGCTAAGGCAAAAAGTGTGTGAGACTCTGATCTCCAATTAGCCAGCACAAACAAGAAAAGATCCACAAGTGGAGGCTTTATTATGGGGTAGAGTGCTAGCTTTGAGCCTCTGAATAACTGACCGACTTCTGGTACAAAAACAAAAACCCATGAAAGTGAAAAGAAGGGGAGATAAAAGGAGGAGGAAGGTGGAGAGGGGGAGAGAGGAGAGAGAAAGAGAGGGGAAGGAAAGAGAAAGGGAAGGAGGAAGGAAAGGAAAAGGAAAAGGGAAGAAAAAGGGAAAGGAAAAAGGAAAAGAGGAAAGGAAAGAAGAATAAAAGAAAACTCAGTGCCTCTTAGACCCAAGGATAAGGCAACGTTTGAGCCCCATGCAGATACAGGCACCATACTGTTAATATACCACCCTAGAAAGGGAGAGAGTTACAATCATGATTATTTTATTATCATTATAATAAAAAGTAAAAAGATAAGTGAGATTAAAAATTCATATGTTATAATGCTAAAATATATAATATAAAATTCTATCAAAATGATATAGCATGGCCATGTTAGCATAAATGGAAATACAATTTAATAAAAAAAATACTGGAGCCAGGAACTGGTGGATCAGGTTTATAATCCTAGATGCTCAGGAGGCTGAGATCTGAGAATCAAGTTTTGAAGCCAGTACTGGCAGGAAAGTCAATAAGACTTTTTTTATTTTTGCAGGTCATGGGGCTTGAACTCACCCTGGGCACTGTCTCTGACCCGTTCAGCTCAAGGCTACTGCCCTACACCTAGGCCTGGTTGTTGCCCCTGAGCTCTTCAGCTCTAGGCTACCACCCTACCCTTGAACCAAGCCACACTTCCTGTTTTCTAAAGGTTAATTGGAGATAAGAGTCTCAGGTCCTTTTGTGCTTGGGCTGGCTTTGAACCTTGATCCTCAGATCTCAGTCTTCTGAGTAGCTAGGATTACAGGCGTGAGCCGCCGTGCCTGGCCTCGATAAGACCTTTATATCCAATTAACCAACAAAAGCTAGCAAAAGCTACAAATGAAGTGCTACTCAAAGTAGAGTACCAGCTGTTAGTGTAAAAGTTAAGGGCCATAAGCATCCAGGCCATGATTTCAACCTCTAATGCTGGTATAAACACACACACACACACACACACACACACACACACACACAAAATATAGGGGCTAGGCATGGTGCACACACCTGTAATGGGAAGGCTGAGGAAGCAAGCATTAGAGGCCAGGCTGGGTTATATATTGAGACTTTTTCAAATAATAAAAAGTTAGTTGTGCACTGGTGACTTACATCTATAATCTCAGCTACTCAAGAGGCTAAACTCTAAGAAATCACATTCAAAGCCAGAAGTGGAGATATGGCACAAGCAGTAGAGCACTACCCTTGTTCAAAAAAGCCTCACACCTGTAATCCTAGCTACTCAGAAAGCTGAGATCTGCAGAGCATGGTTCAAAACCAGCTGGGGCAGGAAAGTCTGTGAGACCCTTATATCAAATGAACCACCAGAAAAGCAGAAGTGGCACTGTAACTCAAAGTGGTAGAGGGAGAATAAAAACTCGGTGGCAGCACTCAGGCCTTGAGTTCAAGCTCCATGACAGAAAGAAAGAAAAAAAATGCTAAGTGAGAATGAGAGGACCTGAGTTCAAGCCACAGTTTCAATAGTAAGATTTCCCCATATTCCATCTGTCTGTCTATCTGTCTGTCTGTCTGTCTGTCTGTCTGTCTGTCTGTCTGTCTGTCTGTCTCTCTGTCTATCTATCTATCTATCTATCTATCTATCTATCTATCTATCTATCTATCTATTTATCTATCTAACATGCTCAAGGATTTAGGACTGGGGTAGCCTAATCCTATACTTATTCTAACCTGGTTTTGCAATAAACAGTTTTTCCTATGGGTTAGAGTACAGGAAGAGAAGAAAGGGTGAACCTGAAATATGAGGTGCACTGACCTGGAACACCAGGATTCGGGGACTTTGGGGATCAAACTCCATTTTTTCCAGGGTTTGCACTGGAAGCAAATCTTTGGGTCAGCTGTCTTTCCATATGGAGTTTTTAGGTCTCTTGAGATGCTGTCTCTTCCAGAAATCCCCAACCAGAAGGTAATATGTAAAATCATTTGGAGGGACCCCCCCTATAGGAAAATGATGATAGAATCAGTTCGTGTGAAGGACATACACAACCGACACTTTAGCATGACATCCAATCTCCAATTCAGCTCAAGCATGACAGGAGGCCTTTGGATTTTGTTGGCATTTTACACAGTCACATGAGCATATACTTATTTCCAGGCATTTTTGTATACATTGAGTAAACAGCACGCGATCAGGACAGACTAGAAACGACCACAAGGTGGTGGTTGCTTTGTCTAACTGAGCTTGAATTCAATGTCAAATGATTCCAATACACAGATAGGACATAAGAAAAACAAATCCAGTCTGGTGCTGGCAGCAGACACCTGTCATTGTAGCTATTTGGCAAGCTGTGCTCTGAGGATCATGGTTCAAACTGAGACTGGGCAGCAAAGTCCATGAGACTCTTATCTCCAATGAACCACCATAAAACTGGAGATGGAGCTGTGGCTCAAAGTGATAGTGTATCCTTGAGTAAAAGAGCTCAGAGTTAAAGTGCTAAGTTCAAGACCCATAACCCACAAGACAAAAGAAGAAAACAAATCCAGGACCCCAATTCCATCTTTTCTCTGGCCACACTGAGATTATAGGAAGAGTTGCATTAAGAAGGCAGGTGAGTTAGCTCAGATCATTTGACCAACCTGATTCTCTAAGGAATGTGAGAGCTCTTCCTGTAATCCAGGCACCATTCTCTCTTGTCCCTGAGTCAGATAACCAAAAGCAGGCCAGGGAAGACAACTTAGAGATATAACAGCTGCTGCCAACTCTGCTTTAGATTTAGAACAGCTCAAAAGAACCAAGTCAGATTCTACCAATCTATGACTAGGCCAGCTGTCTATCTCCCCCTGCTTATACAATAGCCAATAGCCCTCTCGAGATAAACCAGACTTCTGTTTTATTAACAAAATGATTGTTATAGCTTCCTAACACATTTACATTCTCTCCTTCTTCTCTCTCCTCCTCCTCCTCCTCCTCCTCCTCCTCCTCCTCCTCCTCCTCCTCCTCCTCCTCCTCCTCCTCTTCTTCTTCTTCTTCTTCCTCTTCTTCTTCTTCTTCTTCTTCTTCTTCTTCTTCTTCTTCTTCTTCTTCTTCTTCTTCCTCCTTCTTCTTCTTCTTCTCTCTCTCTCTCTCTCTCTCTCTCTCTCTCTCTCTCTCTCTCTCTCTCTCTCTCTCTCTCTCTCTCTCTCTCTTTCTCTTTCTCTCTCCCCACCAGTATTGAGGCTTGTATTCATGTCCCAGGTAACCTCCCTTACCTTTTTCATTGGCTTTTTGTTGGTTTGTTGGATTATTTCCAACAAACTTTCCTACTAAGCTGGCTTAGAACCACAGTCCACAGACCCTCAGCTCCCTCCTCAGACCCCGTTCACCCCCCCCATTTCTCCCCCCCACTTCTCCCACCCCTCCATGCTTTTCCCCTCATCCCCACTCTCTCCCATTCCTCCACAGACCCTTCGAATATGAGCCACCAGCATCCAGATACATTTTATTCATTTATTTATTTTTTACCACTTCTCCCTTTCTTTTTTATTATCTTTAAATAGTTGTGCAAAGGGATTGTCATTTAGCAAAGCAGTTTATGAATATAATGCATTTTGATCAGTATCACATTCTCACTCCCCAGCAACCCACCCCTTCCCTTACTTTTCTTTTCATCTTGTAGGATATACATTTTGTATATGTACAAAACATTGTGTACATTTCTATCATTTTAAGCCATGCACTTTGGGAGTCCTTTGTTACCTCTTCACTGACTCTCAGATCCCAGGCTTGACTTCTACACCTATCTATTCATTATCACCACCCAAACCACTGACCAAAAAAGAAGTAAAAGCCAAGTGCTGGTGACTCATGCCTGTCAACCTAGTTCCTCAAGAGGCCAATGTATGAGGATCTTGCTTCAAAGCCAGCATCTCCAGGAAAGTTGGTGAGACTCTTACCTTAACTATCGAGAAAGCTGGAAATTGAGCTGTGGCTCAATGATAGAGTGCTATCCTTGAGCAAAAGAAGCTCAAGGGCACTGCCTATGCCCCGAGTTCAAGCCCCAGGACCAGCAAATAAAATTTAATTTAACTTAATTTAAAAAAGAGGTAAGAATGGCGAACACTGAAAAGGCATGGCAACAACCACGTCCAGTAACTAGTGGTCAAGGAAATAGTGAATGAGGCTTAATAAAGCCAGTTCAGCCCTGTTTTTTTTTGTCAGAGAATGTAGGTGCCATTCTGAGGGCTGCAAGAGCTTGGAGAGGGCTGGTATGTATAAGTCTGTGGGTGGCTTTTAATCAAAATTGGATACTCAGTGCTACAAGGATGTAACTAGGGGCTCAGCTTTCATGGAAGGAGGTAAAGGAGTTCACCCAGGTAGCAGAGGAATGAGGAATCCTGGGTCAGTGAAATTTCAGCTTGAGATTCCCTGCCTTAAGGATAGGAAATTCATTCTTTTTTAATTTTTTTAATTTTTAATTTTTTAATTTTTTAATTTTTTTCTCTTTTTTTATTGTAATTAGTAAAAGGGTTACATGATATTTGCCAGATAGAAGGAAATTCATTCTTTCCCAAGCTGAGACTTCCAGATTCTACTAACAGAGCAGCATTCCTTGCCTCTGTGAGTTAGGAAAATCACTGACATGCCACTGTGTAAGGAAGCACAGGTGATCCTAAATCTCATCCCAATTCTCTGTGAACATCCCTGTTCAGTTCCATGTGGCTTATCTATCCCCGGGTCCAACATCTGTCCCACAGCTGGATTGCCCCATAAGGGCCCAAGACTCTGGCCCAGGCTGTTAGATTCTTGTTTGTAGTATTAATCTAACCCCGTATTTTGGAGGTCTGACTTGGTTAGTGGAATATCTGTCAAGCAGCAAAAACATCAGATACCGAGTCTGAGTCCTGGTCTTAGACAAACAAAAGAAAAGAGAATCCAAAACAAACCCTCCACTCATGAGCCCATGTAATGTGGACACCTATTCCCTATTCACTCCCTGACATGTATGATGCAACAGATATTTGTTTACATATGGTGACCTCTACACTGTCTCATATACAGTGGCATGCTTGTTCATGTGGACTCACCCTCATAAATAATCATATAGAGGCAGCACAAAACACGAAAAAACACTTGCACATAACACAGTCACAAATCCATGACACATAGCTACTTTCTGAGACCAAAGATAATACTGTGTCTCCTTCAAATATATACACACTACAGACCTTCCAAACAGAGATTGGAGCTTTGACAGTCAAAGTCCCTGGAATCCAAAGAAAACTAATACCACAGATAAAAGAGCTATACAGCTAGGCACTGGTGGTTCACACGTGTCATCCTAGCTTTTCAGGAGGCTCAGATCTGAGGACCACCAGCCCTACAGATAAATCGAAGAAACTCTTATGTCCAATTAACCAACAAAAAAGCCAGACGTGGAATGGAGTGGCTCAAGTGGCAGTGCCAACTTTGAATGGAAAAGCTAAGGCATAGTATCCAGGTCCTGAGTTAAAGTCCTAGTAACCAATATTTAAAAAAAGAAATAGTGGGAAGGGAGGGATGAGAAAGGAAAAACATGAGAAAAACAAAATGGGGAAGCAACTGGAGAGTAAAGTCAAAGGCAAGGAAATAATCAACTTGAATTGCCAGTAAGTAGTCCTTGAAGAATTCACCTTTCCAAACAAATCACATATTCTTGACACTGTGTCTGAGAAATATTTTTTACATAAAAGGGAAAGGGCCCTAGAGTATGTATTCCTACAACAGGCTTCTGCGGCCAGGCAAGATATCTTTAAAGATAGGCAGCTCAGGAGAGTTCAAGTTCTCTCAGATTTGCAGCAAGAATAAGGAATCAAGTTGGAAGTTATCAATCATGTTTCCAACTCATTTATTCCAACAGAACAAAAAGGATGCTTTAAGACTATTTAACAGTCTGCAAGCAAAGAAGAACCTTTTCTCATGAAAATCCATTGATTCAGTCTCATGAGAATGAGGCCAAGGCCATATCGACTCCCCACACACCCCCTCTTTTCCAGCTCCTGCCCAGTTCAAGTATTTTATTACACAATGATGATGAGAGTAAGAAATTCATGGGGCAGTCTCTGAGTCTCTCCACAGAGCTCTGAGCAGACACAAACCACAAACAAGTTCAATGAGAACTAAAAGATGCTTTTGCATTATTTAGAAACCTAAAACCTAAAAGATGCTTTTGTCAAGCCCTGTGAATTAAGTAAAACTCCCTGTAACTTTATATCTGTACCCTTTAATCTGACCTATTTCCCGATCAGATCAACCACTTTGGGCTCCAGGAAAGAGAAGATTGATTAGATAGTTTGTGACCCAGGGAAAACTACTCTTCAACAGGCAATGATTTCTTCTTTCTTATTTTATTTTATTATTTTTTTTGCCAGTCCTGGGCCTTGAACTCAGGGCTTGAGCACTGTCCTTGGCCTTTCTCAAGGCTAGAGCTCTACCACTTGAGCCATAGCACCATTTCTGGCTTTTTCTATGTATATGTGGTACCGAGGAATAGAACCCCGGTCTTCGTGCATGCTAGGCAAGCACTCTACCACTAGGCCAAACTCCCAGCCTATTTTATCATTATCTTTAAGTAATTGGAGAAAGGCGTTTCTATTCAGCATGTGGATTTATAAGTACAATGAATCTTGGTCAATGTTGCCCCTTTCCTCACTCTCTGCCATTTCTCCCTACACCCACCCATTCCATCCCAAGTTGTAAGGTGCTTCTTACTGGTGATATTCTTGTATTATAGATGAAAACAAATGCAGTAGGATAATTTACACTCATGAGTATCTAACCTCTACTTCCTGGTTCCTGAAAGGAAAAAAAAAAGCAAATCACAGATTACCATCCCCTTGAATTTAGAATGGTTGATGATTATTAAGGAAAGGTGGCTGAAATGACTTTTATCGTAGTGAAGTCAAAGCCAGATGTTACATGTAGATGCCACTGAAGAAGGCTGCCAGCTTCTCTCCCCTCCTGGTGAAACAAGGGTCTTAGGTCTAACACTCCTTGTCTTCATAGCCATCCTGGTACCTGGGTGGTACCTGGGGGCTTTTCATGCAGCTCTGAAAAGCCTAGAGGTGAGAGAAGCCATTCTTTGAATATGCGGATGTATTGTGTTGTTTTGCTTAATGAGAGCTGTAAGAGCTGTGCTCCAGAGAATTGTAGATGTGCTGTTTAGGGCCTAAATAGTTTTCTTATGTAAAACATTTCTTAGGCTTGGGTCTGGCCCCCAAACTTGTGGTTTTGCCTTTAAAAGCTAACACCATTCTGGGCTGCAGGTTTTTGAGACAGGAGTCCTCTCACTTCTTACTGTCACCAGCTTTCTAATAGACTCCTAGTTCGACCTCTCAAAATGTGACTTCTTTGTTTCTATGCAGGTCTATGAACTTGGGTCCCCAATTGAAACTGAGTGCCATAAACATACACTAAATTTGTAGCATGCTTGAAAGTTATGTCTGTGTTAAATAGACATTTGGGGGATGTTTGTTATCTAATCTGGCCTTGATTGATACACTGAGATCCAGAAAGGCCAATTGATTTGTTTTCACAGCCACCTAGCTATTATAAGGTAGAGCTGAGTTTCAAATTCTAAAGAAAAAAAGTCTTACTGGCTTCTTGCCTTGTAGTTCCACTCGGAGAAGAAGATAGGATGACAAAGGAGAATTTGCATGAGAGAACTGAGTTAGTATGCTAGGGCAGGTATAAGGAGACGGGAGGTATATAGAAAGAATGGGGCATAGGTCATACTGCAAGGAGACTGTTAGGTCTGCCCAGGAAAATGGCCCCTTCTCTCTTTTCGAAGCACTGTGTAGAACCCCCATTCCTTTGTTTTCCATGCAGCACCATATATGTCAGTTCCCTCCATGTTTCTGCCTGACAGTGTCTGCCCAGCACCTGTGTACCCCAGCTGACGGACACACCTGTCAGGATTAGCTGTCTAATTCTGTTTTTGTTCTTTTGTAAAAATGCTTAAACTGTTTGATCACCTTCATGTGGCATTTTCCTGGTAAACAAGACCACCTGTGTGTGGTGCTCTCCTTTAAAAGCTCAGCCCCAGGGAAGGTCGGGGCTCCTCTCTATCAGCCCAAAGGTAGAGAGTAGCCACTGTGCTGCTATTAAACTGACTCCAAGTTCCTAGAGTGCTTGTGACTCTATTGTTGGGGAGCTCAGGGACCCCAAAATAGCTGGGATATTACAGTAGTTCAGACTTGGAAGTCACTTCCCCCTCCTCTGAAGTCACATCCTCAACTGCCTCTGTCACACTGCCTTCAGACCAGGCTCCCAGGTCATGTCAGTCTCAGCCCTAGCCACTCCTCCCTGCCCTCTCCTGACATTAGCAGCATCTTATGTGGGTTATCAAGTCAGATAACTCCAACAAGCTTTTCTGCCTGAGTGAAAGTGTGACAGTCTCCTTTCAGCCTAAACTTAGAGACAAGGTTGAATGCAACAGAAATGTCAGTCCCAGGCTGATTAAGTGGGAGACCAATACAAATTGAAACTTAGCACTTGAGAAGCACTTGAGAAATACTGTAACTCATCAAATTCAAAGAACGGAGTTGCAAGTGAGATTTTAAACAATTAATAGTCTGGCAAAGCAGGGTGTCCAATAGCCAGAGATACCTGTTAGGGAACTGGAGGAGAAAGGGAAAAAACCACATTCAACTTCAACAGACAAGGACTTTATTAAGGCACAGCAGTGAAGAGCCAGCAAACCTTCCCATGGGAATAGAGGTTGTGCAAGGAGGTAGGGTCGGAGTTAAGTTTTTATGGGGTTTGAGCAAAGAGACAGGTTATTAGGAGTTGGGGGAAGTGGAACTTTCAGTTAGGTCCACACTGGAATGTTTGGTTTACAGCCAGGCTTAGGTTGGATTGTCTGGCCTGCATCAAACACATCTGCACATACCTGGGGTTTTCCCTTATGGCCTTAGGGGATAATAGAGTGGGAGGTCAATCCATCATGTTGTCTTTACATACATAAAAGGATTGGGCCAAGACAGGAAAGGTAAATCTTTCAACACCCCAAAAGATGACAGCAAGCTATTTATTCCATGATGTGAAACTCTTCCTTTTGCTCTCTTAGGGAGTTTTAATGCATGGATTTGGGGGACTGGCAGAATTTTAGAAGCCAGTATTTTTCCCACCTTTTTTTTTCTTTGAGGGGAAATGGGGTAACAGACATCTGGGAATGTACAGGATTTTACTTATTTTCTCATTTTATTGCAGTCTACCTTTCCCCTATTGACCCTCTTCAAAGTATGCCAAGGAACTTTCCAGGTGTACAAACTTCATTACTCAGGAGGAAGAGATCTGAGGATCATGGTTTGAAGCCAGCCAGATGTGGAGCTTTGACTCAATAGGTAGAGATCTAGCCTTGAACATAAAGGTGAAGGGAGAACATTAGGACCCAATAATAATTAATAAAATAGTTATTAGTATTAGTCTGTGAAAGTATTAAAAGTCTGTGAGATTTTTTTCACTAAAATTTATTGTGCCAAGTATTTGCACAAGAAAAGAGAAACTGGGGGGCCGGGAGTTTGGCCTAGTGGTAGAGTGCTTGCCTACCATGCATGAAGACCTGGGTTCAATTCCTTGGTACCATATACATAGAAGTAGCCAGAAGTGGTGCTGTGGCTCAAACAATAGGGTTTTAGCCTTGAGAAAACACAAGGACAGTGCTTAGGCCCTGAGCTCAAGCCTAGGACTGGCAAAACAAAAGGATTTCTAGGATTTGAAAACAAAAGCTTTATCTTGTGTGATTGTTGTACCTAATGTACTATTTCTCTTCTCTTTTGGTGCCCTTTGGTTAATATCATATTGTTACTATATCTGACTTTGTTACCTTGTATATTGTATATATGTTTATTTGTTGTTTATTTGAAATAGGAAAGGGAAGGGGGGAAAACAAGATGGGGAGGGGAATGGGAACAAAAATATGAGAAGGGGTATCAATGTGTGAGAAGTAATGCACCTACCTACCATCTGGCATATGTAACTGTAATCCCTCTATACATTAACCTGACAATAAAAAATAAGAAAAAGAAAAGAAACATGTCTGAGAAAAAGAGTGTGTGGCATATATATGCCATAGAGAAGACAGCCTCTTTCTGCTATCTGGGCCATCTTACTCATTACAAAATTGGCCTTGGGTTAGTGAGAATCTGAGTACTTGAGGATGGCTTTCTGATTGGTGAGTCTTTTTGGTTTTTTTTTCTTTTTATTTTGTAAGGGTGTGATTCCAAATATTTAATGTCCCGTCCTCATTCTTCTCTCCTTCTTACTTCTTAATTCTTTTGCACCCCCTGGCCACATTGGATTGTCAGGCAGGTTATGGTTCAGCAGCTTATCCTGCCATCCACAAGTTGTATAGACCACAATTCACTGATGGACAGCCTTTCTATTAACTGCTATCACTGACACCTGCAAAATCCAAAATTTTAATGTGTAATATTGCTTTTTTAAGGTATTGATCAGTAATTCAATAAGCTAGTGTGTGATCCAACAGCATATATTCAAAGCCTACTACATTTGAGCACAGGACCTGATTTATAAATGTTGGTATGTGACTACTATAATAAATTAAACTCCTTCCATTCTCTTTTGTGAGGGGCATTGTTCGTACAAGAAATCTTGAGTTGGTTCCTTGGAGCTAACTGTGTAAATTAAAGGCTGAAGGATTACATCTGATGTGCACTAAATTTTTACCTGTAAACACTTTGTCAACATCTCCATCACTCTCCCTAATGATAAAAATAATTAAGGTACTCATAGAAGAGCACAGAATGAAGGAGAGCTTTAATGTATCCATCTATTTCAGGGTCATTGCTGTTATCAATATATGACAAGTTAATGAGTCTTATTTAAAAAGCAGCAGTAAAGCCATTTAGGAACTTGAAGGATTATTACGAGTCGGAGCAGTGACAGCATGCTTTGTTCACTGTGGAAAACAACAGACCTGCCTTCCTTAGGATTTTACATCCATCATTCTGAAACCACCCGCTCTTGCATGGTAGACAGACATTTTCTTGTCTTTGTAAAAATAAGTATTCAGATTTGCTTCCAGAGTAATATTAACAATGCATGATGGGAACCAAGCAAAGAATGAGATGTAGGTCAGGTCAGAGGATGTTAGCCAAGACTGACTATAGGCCAAAGGTCATGACCTTGGAAGCATTCATGAACCAAAGGTCAAGACAGAATGAAGCATCCAGGTTGTCCTTCCTGAAAACCCAGAAGGTTCTTCAGAACTGGTAGAGCCTCTCTCTGACAAAATGCTAAGGCTCCCTTGAGCCCTTTCTCAACCTTTCTTTTTGAAAACTGCAGCAAAAATTCACATGGTTTCCAGCAGCTCTAAGTCCCCTTAAACACCTGCTGAGAAAAATACAGGCTGCTGACCTCTATGTGCTTCACATGAACCCATGCCTTTCTCACAGCTTGTGGATTCGCATTTCCTGATTGTTGAGTTTCCTCTGGTTTTCTCCAGGGCAATGTGGAGCCTCTGCTTTGAAAACTCCAGGCCTTGGTGTAAACCCAGATGAGTTCTGTTCAGACTTTGGTCGCCTACAGAAGACAGGATAGAAGGTGATAAATTTCTGTGATCTGTTTTGTTACAGGAAACCGGGGTTCTTGTAAAAGCAACAAATGGAGCAAATTCTTTAGAACTGGCTATTGTAATAACCTGGCAGGCTTTAGCTGCCAGATTGTTTTTATTTTTGTAAAAATGCTTAACCTGCTAGACCACCTATGAGTGGATAGGTTTCATTCTTGTGGTTCTTGACTATGGGCTTCGTAAGGTGATGTCATAAAGTGACTAACATGTGGTTTTTACCTTTAAAAGCTCAGCCCCACTGAAGGTTGGGACGGCTTCCACTCAGCCTGAAGGTGGAGAATAGCCACTGCAATGCTATTAAACTGACTCCTAGCTTGGTTCAGTAAGTGCTGGTGACTCTGTTGCTGGGGTTTTGGGCCCCCCAAAATGGCTGGAATATTGCAGCTATCTTTAAGCTTTATCTTGAAATCAGTTTTTAGACTCAGTCCCTAAGACCAGAAGTACCAAATTAGTTCTTGCCACTGACCTCATCTGCTAACTGCCAAATAGAGAGACATGATGAGGGGCAGAGAAAAGAGATTGACTACATGGCAGCCATCTTGAGGGGTACAGCCATTGCCCTCTGGTTAAATTGGGGAAATTTGGGGGCTTAGGATGAAAAAGGTATGCATAGTTAAAGCAGTCCCAGTCATAGGCCTGGCCTGATTGACCAGTCTTGGTCTTTAAATGTTTCAAAGAATTGTTATCACTTTATTACTGGAACAAAACAGGAGCAGGGTGGTCACTTGAATTCTAGGCTGTTGGCTTTAAGATGATAAGGAGACATGGCTCGATGAGGGGCAGTTTGCTTTCCACATGAAATCCAGCAAAAGCATCTCTTAAATTGCTTCTTATAATCTGATCTTGATTTAAACTCTAGTTGAATGGTCATGGCTCCTGTAGGCTGTTCAGAAATCTATGAAACTCAGAAAAAAAAGGCCCATCACAGAGTAACATCTTCAGCCACTCAGTTCTGCTTAAAGAGTAAGAAACCAGGTGTCAATACCTGTAATTCTAGCATGAAAATACATGAGACTCTTAATTACCAAAAAGCTGGAAGTGGAGCAGTGGCTCAAGTGGTAAAGTGAGCAAAAACCTCAGACAATACCAGGCCTAAGTTCAGGCCCAGGTCTGGCAAAATAATAATAATGGAAGGATTGAATCCCACCCTATTATCCCAGGTTTGTATGGACATCAGGCAAAACCCCAGGTATGTACAGGCCTGCTTCACACAAGCAGAGCAACCCAACCTAAGCCTGACTGGAAACATTCCATTGTGGACCTAACCAAGTCCACACCTCCTCAGCCCTAACAGCCCTTTCCATAACCTCTGTCTCCTTGCTCAGACCCCATAAAAGCCTAACTCCAACCCCACCTCCCTGCATAGCCTCTGCTCCTCAGTGTTATGTTGTTGACCCTTGCTCTTCCTCAATAAACAGTCCTCAGCTGTGGAAGATGGAGTCTGCTACCAAGTTTCCTAACATAACAGCAATAATATATATTTATATTTATTATATATACATTTTTTCCAGTTATGGAACTGGGCATTGTCCTTAGACATTTTGCTCAAGCCACAGCACCACTTCTGACTTTTTTTGTGTATGTGGTACCAAGGAATTGAACCCAGGGCTTTGTGAATACTAGGTGAGCATTCTACCACTAGGATACGCTCCTAGTCCAATAATATATATATATATATATGTGTGTGTGTGTGTATAATATATAATATAATATATATAATATATAATATAATATATAATATAATGTATATATATATATATATAATAAAGAAACCTTTCAAAATGTCTGAATCCAGCTGGGCACTGGTGGCTCACACCTGCAATTCTGAGACCTGAGCACTGAGGTGTGATGTTACCACAAGAAGGAAAGTTTGTGAGACACCTACCTCCAATTAATCATGAAAAGCTGAATGTGACACTGTGGTTCAAGTGGTAGAGGACCAGACTTGACAAAAATATCTCAGGGATAGTGCCCAGGCCCTGAGTTCAAGCCCCACTACTGGCACATGCATACACACATATGCTAGCACACATGCATCACCCCCCCATACACAATATGACTGCAGAAAGATGCTCACAAGCCAAATATATTCTTAAATATTTATAGCCTGTTACATGTATGCTGTTGAGGGACACATGTCCCATAAACTCTGGCCCCCAAATCACTTTGGTCTCCCTTTAGAAGAAAAATGCATTGGTGTCCCCCAGGCTTCTGACCTCCCAGCTGCTCAGATAAGCTGGCCTCAGAAGCATCTGAATCTCAGATAGGAGCCTCCTGCCTGCTCCTTTCCTAGATTTTAGAGCTCTTGCCTCCTATCTCCTCCCTGCATAGCCCTTAACTGTTTGCTTGGGGACTACAGTCCATTTGACTCTTTATGTCAGTCTCTTCTGTTGCATTTTAAAACAGGGGATAAATCTGGGCTCTAAATCAGATAAAGCTGTGCAGGATGGGAAGCAAGAAGTGCCTGAGCTCCTTAGGATATTTCTCACCTCATTTGGCTCTTGGCAGGCAGGTTTGCCAAGCCTCAGAAGCAAGAGCTCACAGTGATTATTCCGGAAAACAGCTGTGAGCTTGGCCAACTTCTTAGTGAGCAAAAGCCCTTTCCACATGATTTCCGGAAGTCAACCCAGTCCCTGAGTCCCCATGCCCCTGTCCTTCATTATCAGCAAATTATTAGACTAACCGGTGGAAGCAGAGAATCAAACAAACAAAACAAAAATTTCACAGAAACAGGATACAGTGTAGATAGAGATCATTCTACAAAGTGAACAAATAAGCCTGAGCCAGGGGCCAGGAGTTTGACCTAGAGGTAGAGTGCTTGCCTAGCATGCATGAAGACCCGGGTTCGATTTCCTCAGTACCATATACATAGAAAAAAGCTGGAAGTGGTGCTGAGGTTCAAGTGGTAGAGCTCTAGCCTTGATAAAAAAAAAAAGTCCAAGGACAACAGTGCTCAGGCCCTGAGCTCAAGCCCCATGACTGGCCAACCCCCCCCCAAAAAAAAAAACAAAAACAAAAAAAACAAACCTGAGCCAGGCACTAGTGACTCATGCCTATAATCCTAGTTACTTAGGAGGCTAAGATTTGAGAACTGCAGTTCAAAGACAGTCAAGGCAAGAAAGTCCGCAAGACTCTTAACTTCAATAAATTACCAAGAAAGCCAGAAACTGAGCTATGTCTTTAGTGGTAGCACTAGCATTGAACAATGAAGCTTGGGGACAACACCCAGGTCCTAAGTTTAAGCCCCAACACCAGAAAAAATAATCCTTCAAGTTACTATCTCAACCAATCTTTGCACACAAATTCCATCTAAACTCAGATTCAATTCAATTTCTGATTATTGATAATCTCCCCTTCTCAGATGCATTGTACTGAGTAGACATGTGCTGTTATTCTGTAGAAGTAGCTTAAAATTTCATGTCACCAATAATGACCTCCTATATTTTCATTTCCCAGTCACTAATTTGATGTCCTCACCAAAAGAAATGCCAATAATTGGAGGGTTTTTCACAGTCCAATGTCTGATCGCCAATCATTTAGAAAACAGAGACACATTTTTTTTTATTCTGTTCTGATAGGGAAATGTTCATGTACCAGAAACCTGAGACCTGTCACTGCCTGCCTGAAGCACAGACAGAGCAGGTGTTGGGTATAATTGCTTCCATACTTCCTGTCATGGTCAGTTGAAAGTCAAGCTCATAAATGCTGAGGGACTACAATAAAACTGGAATATAGAGACAGTTCTGCATCACTGGAGGAAATGCAGCACTTGGGGTAGGGGTAAAAAGGAGGTATCTGCGTAAGGAATAAATGCAGCTGGAATAGCAATAGACACAATGTTGGTTTCTCTGGTTTTTCTTATCTGGTATTATTTCCTTCCTAACACCAAAGGAGATGATGGACAGGTCTGGAAGGAAAGGGATTTATCAGTTTCTAGAAGAGAATTTTTTTTCTTTGATCCTTCTGAAAGCATATCAGTAGAAGTAGTTTTGCCTTTTGGAGCTTTCCTGAGTGGGTATTTCATGAGATTCCCTATATCAATTCTATATGTGAAAAATCCTTTGCCATGCAGAAAAAGAAAAGATCAAAGAGGATTTAAACTTGGAGAAGTTCACCATTTCTCTCTAGGAACCTAAATATCACCCCTCAAGCATAATTTTTCCTTGTAGATGGTTACCAAAATCCCAGTCAGTAATGAAGGCTGACAGATCTAAATTAGAGCCTCATACAGGACAAGAAGGGAAAAAATACTAAAAAAAATAATTAAGATGGTATCTGAGGGGAAAACATGCTAGGCTCTGTTCATAGCTATCTATAACCACACTCTTAAATAGCTCTAAGTATGGATTCTATTTTGGGGTCATCTCAACTTACAAATGAGAAATCTGTGACACAGATGGACATAATCATTAGTCCAAATGCAAAATATGTAGAAGCATAAAGGGTGTGTGTGTGTGTGTGTGTGTGTGTGTGTGTGTGTGTGTGCGCGCGCGTGTGTACCTGTACTAGGGCTTAAACTCAGGACCTTTAAATCTTTATTCCCTCAAAACTGACACTCTACCACTTGAGCCATACATATCTCCATTTCCAGTTTTTTTGCTAGCTAACTGGAAATAATAGCCTTACAGACTTTTCTGCTTGGGCTGGTTTTGATCCAGGATCCTTAGATCTCAATCTACTAATTAGCTAGGATTACACTTGTGAGCCAACTGGGAGGGAGAGATTTGAACCCAGGCAGCCCACACTTCTATTTATAATGCTTCCCTATCTATGGCTTCCAGGTAGAACCAAGAGATCAGGAGTAGATGGTGACGAGATGTAAAGACTGTGGCATACTAATGATCCAGAGACATACATAAGCAGCTGCTGATCTGACTCAGAATAGAATTCTAAGCTGGGATTATTACTTGTTTTAAGACACTGTAGACCAGGAAACTATGAAAAACTTCAATTTGTAAATATTGTCAGTTTAGATAAGAACTTAGAAGGCTGACCTGTATTCCATGTATTTCCAGAAGCCCCTCCTACAACTTCTTGCTCTCTAGGAGACTCAAACATAGGGAGTGTCCAATATGGATGTGGTTCTTACTCATGTCTATTTCACAGAGTTCAATGCATGTCACCCAAAGCAGAGGTTGCTTTGAGAAATGAAAGAAAAAGAAGATCCTTAACTACCTCAATTTAGAAAACCAATGATATAAATACAAGTAAGTAATAAATAACTTATGCCTGTAACCCTAGCTTTTCTGGAGGCTAAGACCTGAGGACCACGGCTCAATAGTTCCCCACCCCCTGCCTCAAGAAAAAGAAGTTGCATGAGATTCTTATTTCCAGTTAACCAGTAAAAAGCCAAAAGGGAAAGTCTAGCTCAAATGGTAGAGTGCCAGACTTGAGGGAAAGCATAAATGCCCAAGTTCAAGTCTCAGTACTGGCATACAATATAAGAAAACAGACAAAGAAAGCAGAAGCATTACCATGGTGGTGAAAGCAATTTGGGAGACATGAGAAACCTTTGTCTAAACCTGACACTGTTTTTTTTTTTTTGCCAGTCGTGGGCTTGATCTCAGGGCCTGACTACTGTCCTTGGACTTTCCTCAAGGCTAGAGCTCTACCACTTGAGCCTCAGCACCATTTCTGGCTTTTTTTTCTATGTATGTGGTACCGAGGAATCGAACCTGGGTCTTCGTGCATGCTAGGCAAGCACTCTACCACTAGGCCAAACTCCCGGCCCCCTGACACTGTTATATGGGAATTCAATCATGAGATACAGAGAAGCCACATTTTGAGAGATTGAATGGGGAATCCTTATTAGAAAGCTGGTGACTGTGAGCTGTGGTGCTATGACAAGTCCCTAAACATCTTGCAGCCCAGAATGCATATACTACTATTAGGAAACTGAGCCGTGAGGGTAGGAAAACAATCTCAACAGACCAGATCAACTCTAATGGAGACTTGAAGACGGATACCATAGTGACCCAAAGAGTCAAGAGACATGAGAGATGGCACAATGACAGTGGAGGGAGTGGGGCCTAAATAGGGTCATGGCAGGGGATGGTTCATAGAGGGCTCAAGAGTTCAGATTCTCTCAAGTTCAGCATACAGATCCATGTCCTTATTCCTGCCTCTAGGATTTCAAGCATGATTATCACTTGGGGGTCTAGGTGGGATTTTACCTCTAAGAGTGTTCAGAAAGTCCCTACCATGCACTAAGATGCCAAGATGATGCCAGTTAGTCCCATAGTTCTACATGAATCCAGATGTGACATTGAATATGTTATGAATATGTTATGTCTGGCTGGGAAAAATGGCCCCTTCTTCATTATTCTTCTTGTATGCACAGTTGACCCCTTCCCTAGAAGCCTCCTCCCAGTGTTCATAACCCAGTTAATTGCTGCACCTTGGGGCAGTAACCTCCCCTCTCTCTGAAGTTATAGCCTGGGCCAGACTGGTCATGATTACTTTGGACATTGGGAGTTTCACAGACTCTGAGGTCAAATTTCTATCTACCATGGCCACACCCTCCCAGCCTTTGCCTACATGAACCACAATTCTGATAGAACCTGTCCCTTCCCTTGTCCATGCACCTTCCATCTTGTGTGAGCCAGCAGTTTTTTGTCCCCCCACCAATATTCTTTTCTATCTGTCCCACGTGGAAGTTTCCTTCCAGTGACCCTTACAGAATACTCCTTTAAAGTCATTCCCCAGCTCTCTGCTGACTGAGCTCTGACACAAAGCAGATCAACTGGAAGGTCATTTTCACATGAAGAAATAACTGGTATGGCCAGGCACCAGTGGCTCACACCTGTAATCCTAGCTACTCAGGAGGCTGGGATCTGAGGAACACAGAAAGTTTGTGAGACTCTTATCTCATCAAATCACCAGAAAACTGGAAGTGAAGCTCTGCCTCAAAATGCTAGAGCACTACTCTTGAGCAAAGAAGCACAGAGACAGCACCTGAGGCCCGAGTTAAAGCCTCATGACCAATGACAACAACAAAAAGAAACCACTGGTATATGGGCATAAAAGACTGGACACAGGGGTACTTTAGATACTTGCCAGCATTTGTCAGAGTGGATGAGTGTGAGATTGTTCACCCAAGTCTTCAAGGATTCCTCTTTCTACTGCCAGGTCAGCAAAGAGAATGGCATCACACTTATTGTCTAGAGAAGAGTAACTGGTGGGGTTGGGTAATGCACTGAGACAGGTATGATGAATGACGATGCTCAGAGTGGAATAAGAGTGGGGGCATGATGGCCATTCTTTCTCATGAGGGAAAAGCTGCCAGATTTCTGAAGCTCTATGGTTTACAACACATGCCAAAGGAGCTAAAATTGAGACAGGACAGATTAGGGAAAATGATGCATGGTAAACAGCTGCCAGGAATTCTAAAAACTTAAATACAGGAGATATTCATCCATCTACATCCCTTAAGATTAAGAGACTCAAGTTACTTTAGGGGAAATGGAGCCTGATAAAGGCAACTTAGAAGCACTATATGCTACTTTGTGGTACCTTACTACAAGAAATAGCATCTGTGGGGCCAGGAGTATGGCCTAGTGGTTGAGTGCTTGCTGAGCATGCATGAAGTCCTGGATTTGATTCCTTGATACCACATACACACAAAAATCCAGAAGTGGTGTTGTGGCTCAAGTAGTAGAGTGCTAGCCTTGAGAAAGCCCAAGGACAGTGCCCAGGCCCAAAATTCAAGCCCCAGGATTACAAAAAAATGTCCTTAGCCTTCCTGAGAGATACATTCCTCACCACAAGAATAAATATTTGTTTGGTGGCAGGATTCATCCCTTCCTGAGAAAAATTAAAGGGTGGACTGAAAATACAAAGAACGAAAATGGCACACAAGAGTCAGGAGTTTAGAAAGTTTAGCAACACCAAGAGTAACTAAGAACAGAAAGCACCTATATACATAACTAAGTCAGACCCCCTTCCCTTTATCATATAAACATCCACTCTGTTAGAGTATGCTTCCTTTTAGCTTGTTTGTGTTTCTCCATTTTGTCTGAGTTCCTACTTGTTTACATACTCAATAAAGCTCTGCCAAGTTTTCTTATCATTGTGAGTTGTCCAGAAATTCTTATTCTGCAATCAATGTCAAGGGACTCTAAGTGAAGAGTCACTATTTTTGGAAGGAAACTTCACAAATATCACCTCCATATGGTGCCCGAAATCAGTCCAATGTATTCTGGTTTTCTGCATCACTACAGTTCACAGGCTCTCAGACTTTGTAGGGAAGGAGATCATTTAAATGACTCCTACTATGTCCTCAAGTCTCCATCCCCACCAAATTCCACTGATTCCAGCTGCTCTGTGTATGAGCAGTTCCTAGAAGTTTATCCCAACCTGGATCCAAGCACCTGAGCTTTTGTACTCAAAGTAGGGTACTGTAATTAGTTCAAGAAAACAGAGCATAAAACTCCAGGAATGGCACTTTCCACACTGTAAGCAAAGCCCAAATGCAGCTCAGCAAAGGCAAAGTATAAGACATGAAAGCAGCAGGGCACCAGGGACTCACACCTGAAATCGTAGCTAATCAGGAGGCTGAGATCTAAGGACTGTGGTTCAAAACCAGCCTGGGAAGTAAAGTCGGTAAGACTTTTATCTCCAATTAATTACCACCAAAAAGCCAGAAGTGGAGTTACGTGGACTCCAGTAGTGAGTGCTAGCCTTGAACTCTAAAGCTTAGGAACAGTGTCTAGGCCCAGAGTTCAAGCTCCAAGACTGGCACAAAAAGAAAGGTTAATTGGAAATAAGAGAAGAACTTTGTTGTATTATTAATTCATATGTAAGCAATTTCTATATATACCTGGCCATGTTCTAAGTGATACAACAAGACAGAACCATGGAGGGTTCTTGTTCTTAGGCCAATAGCAGTTATTTTAGAGTTTATTTAGTAAAGGCCACTTGGAAGAATGAGCAGCTGCCCAGGAGCCAGTGGCTTCCACCTGTAATTCCAGCCATGCGGAGACTATGATCTGAGGATCATGATTCAAAGGAGACAGGGGCAGAAAAAGTCTGAGACTCCAGCCGGGAGTTTGGCCTAGTGGTAGAGTGCTTGCCTAGCATGCACGAAGACCCGGGTTCGATTCCTGGGTACCACATACATAGAAAAAAGCTGGAAGTGGTGCTGAGGCTCAAGTGGTAGACTCTAGTCTTGAGAAAGTCCAAGGACAGTGCTCAGGCCCTGAGCTCAAGCCCAGGACTGGCAAAAAAAGTCTGAGACTCTTATTTCCAATTAACCACCTGAAACCCAGAAGTGGAGCTGTAGTGAAAAGTGGGAATGCACTAGCCTTAAGCAAAAACAACTCAGGAATAGTGCTCAGGCCCTGAGTTCAAGTCCCAGGATAGATCTAATAAAATAACAAAAAGAAATGAGCAGAGAGACCTGAAATTGGTTGTACTTGTGGCCCTGGGACCTTATCCTCCCCCACTTTCTCTCTTCCCTTTAGGTGGTCTGTAAGATCAATATCTATATGTTTGAAGCAGGACCCTCTCCACGGCACTAGCCACTGGCTGGCCAGCCTCAGATCTCAGCATCCTGAGTAGTTAGGATGACAGGGATGAGCTACCAGCACCCAGATCCAGTCTTTCTTTACCCCTATCAACCTGCACATCATCTTTGAGCCTTAGCCTTCTCCTGTTTAAAATAAAATGACACCTTCAACATTCAATGAGCAAAATGCCAAAAGGCAAATAAGTAGAGACATAGAACAACTAAGCAAATGCTGGAGTGGTCTAAATGCTGAAAGAGTTGGGGTGATATGCACCACTGCCTAGTAGAGGGCCACATTTACAGTGGGTTCAGCTGGGAGTGTGGTCTAGTGGTAGAATGCCTGCCTAGTGTGCATGAATCCCTAGGTTCAATTCCTCAGTACCACATACACAGAAAAAAAGCCAAAAGTGGCGCTGTGGATCAAGTGGTGGAGTGCTAGCCTTGAGAAAGCCCAAGGACAATGCCTAGCTTTTATGCCTGTAAACCTAGCTACTAAGGAGGCTGAGATCTGAAGATCATGGTTCAAAGCCAGGAAAGTCAGTGAAATGCTTATCTCCAATTAACTGGCAAAAAATGTGAGAAGTAATGGTATGGATCAAGTGGCAGAAAACTACTCTTAAGCAAAAGAACCTAAGGGGCAGTGCTTACAGTCTGAGTTCAAGCCCCAGACTGGTATAAACACACAGATACACACCAAAATCCACAGCCAGGAACTGGTGACTCACAACTGTAATCCTAACTGCTCAGAAGCATGAGATCTGAGGAAAACAGTTCAAAGCCAGAACAAATAGAATATCCCATGAAACTCTTTAATTTACCACTAGATAAGGAAAAGAAAACAAGAAGTGGAGCTATGGCTCAAGTGGTAAAGCACTTAACTTTAGACAAACAAAGCAAGGAAAGCCTTGTGCCAGCAGCTTATGCCTCAAATCCTTGTCATTCAGCAAGCTAAGACCTGAGAATCTTAGCTCAAAGCCAACTTGGGCAGAAAAGTGCCATGAGACTTGTATCTTCGATTAACCACCAAAAAGCCAGTAATGGAGATACAGATCTCGTAGTAGAACACTACAAAAAGCCCAGGGTTAGCACCCAGACTCTAAGTTCAAGCCACACACACACACACACACACACACACACACACACACACACACACACACACACAGAGTAAGGAAAAGTGCTCAGGTCCTAATTTCAAATTCCAATATGGAACAAAAATATAAATGCATTAATTTTAAAAATCAATAAAATTCAGTAACTCCTATCTCTGTAGAACTTCCCAGTAGATGCTAAGGACATAAAAGGATAGAAACTCAATAAATCTCCACCATCATTAGCTAGATGCTCAGGGAAATTGACTACTTGGCAGTCTTTGATAAAACAAATTATTTGTCCATGTTGACTTTCAGTATCAGATATGTGAAATGAAGGGAGGAAAACTCAAGTTCAGATAACTGGTGCATTAACAAGGTTCTGTCCAGGCCAGAACTTTCACCCTCAGGAAGCATTAACAGTATCTGAAGAGATTCTGGTTGTCACTGCTTGGGGGTTGGGGTGGAGAGGAGGTGCTGACATACTGCTCGGGGGTCCAGGGGGGAGGAGGCACTGATATCTAGTAGAAAGAGACAAGGACTCTGCTAGACCATCTTGCAATGCATAGGACAGCCACTAAAACACAGAGAACCATCCTGTCTAAAGTTCACATAATTCAATCAGCGACTCATATGAGGAACAAAGAAATAGATGAATTATAGATCACATAATCAATATTCCTCACAAAAATGTCTCTGTATTTGCAAAATTAGTACTAATGACTATTTGGGGATATCGCTAACTAAGAAACACGTAAGGTATGACTAGGAAAAACTCTTTTGAGGCAGGTAAAGAATAGGGATATAATGCTGAAACCAATCCCCTAGCCTGGTCACATATTTTAGCTGCACTGGAGTTCTTTCCTCAGTACCCCTTTTTAAGATTAAAAGTGACCATAATCAGTAGAAACCTTGGGCTCTACTAGCTGAGATCTGCAATAGAGCAAAATCTTGATACATAAGGCCATATAGTATGAAGCTAATTGAAAGGACCTCCAGGATATTGAAACAAAAGCCATATAACAAATGATTGTTGTCCTTAATGTACTATGTTGTCTCTCATCTCCTTTGCTGTCCCTTGGTTATATCATATTGTTATAGTATCTCACTTTGTTATCTGATATATTGAATTTATTTGTATTTGGTTATTTGAAACTTGATAGGGAAGGGGGGAAAACCAAGATGGGTGGGGGGTGTGGGGGGGGGAGGGAAATGGGTACCAAGACATGTGAAAGGGTATCAATGTATGTGAATTAATGCACCTTCTATCTGGCAAATATCATGTAACCCTTTTACTAATTACAATAAAAATGCAAAAAAATAAATAAAAGTGACCAAACACATTTGAAGGGAAGAAGGAATGTGACAGGAGAGAGAGGGAAGAAGATTGAGAAATTATATGCATTTTTAAAAGTCAGTCCTGTGGCCTGAGTGCGTTGTATAGCAAAAACAAAAACAAAAAAAACAACAACAACAGCAAAAAAGAACAGAGAGGCCACATTTTGAGAGGTCAAATTGGGAGTCTTTCTTAGGCCAGTGAATGCAGGCAGACACTGGTTGCAAAGACCCGTAGCCCTGTAAATATACTTAACACTGTCAAAAAAATGAGCTTGAGAATGAGAGGAAAGAAAGAGCAGAAAAATCAAACCAGATCAGTTTCAATGGAGAGCTGAAATGGAATGCCATAGTAACGGGAGAAGAGCCAGGAGACTCAGCACATGAGGCACGGCATAATGCTACCTAAACTGGTCTAGGCCTTCTTGGCTACCAGGATTGGGGGCTATTAGACAATCAAAGTTATTCCCCTAGCTCAGAAAGAATATAAAGGTAACAGGTAAAGGCTGCTATTTTTTTAGGTTTGCCTTTCCCCTTGTTTCTTTTCCCTCCTTTCTTCTCTTGTTGGGGGGGAGCAGGACAGACTCCATTTTGAGTATTAAGAGGAGGAATGGCCCTGTTCTAAAACTATTGCAGTCTCCTTTGTTTCCCTATAAGAGTTATATAGGGATGAGCAAAAATAGACACAGTCAGTCCCTGTAGACAGTTTACTGTTTACCCTCCAGACTCTGGAAGGGAGTGCTGGGAATGCTCTTACTTTGTTTAAAACTGCCCAAGTGTGTAGTGTGCTCTTGTTTTAATGGAAACCACCCTAACTGACCTGGAAATCCCCCCTCCTTCCTGCTATGCCTGGTCTTTGTAAGATGTTGTAATCTACCTAGCCATCTGTGTATAGTGCTTGTGTGTTGATCATTATAAAAACCCACCTTGAGAACCTCTCACTTGGGGTCACAGTGTTAGCTCCCCAGTCTGCACTGTACACTGTTTCCCCAATAAATACACCTTTTTTTTGCCAGTCCTGGGGACTGAACTCAAGGCCTGAGCACTGTCCTTGGGCTTTTCTCAGGGTTAGTACTCTACCACTTGAGCCACAGCACTAGTTCTGGCTTTTCTATATATGTGGTGCCGAGGAATCAAACCTGGGTCTTCGTGCATGCTAGACAAGCACTCTACCACTAGGCCAAACTCCTGGCCCCTAAATATACCTTTTTGCATAAGACTGTCTCTGCATGGTGGACTCTGGTGGTGAATTCTGGTGGGATATGGAATCCCCTCCCCCAGACACTGTAATACTCCTTCTCTTTCTCATCTTTCCTCTTCTTCCCCCTGTCTGTCTCTCTCTGTCTCTGTCTCTGTCTCTCTGTCTCTGTCTCTCTCTGTCTCTCTCTGTCTCTCTCTCTCTCTCTCTCTCTCTCTCTCTCTCACACACACACACACACACACACACACACACACACACACACACACGATTCTACATCCATCCAGGTGGAACCTGACTTTTAATAGGGACCTGCTACTTTGTGTGTGTGTAGGAGGCTGTTGCTTCATTCAATTCTTTGCTGGAAACTCCAGTAATCTGGAATCTTTACTTCCATAACCATTACCCTGAAGCATGCTAGACTGAAGGAAACATACAGCAAATACAGATGATAGTCATTCATCTACTAAAGATTAGGGGATCAAAGTCATTTAGAGGAAAGTAAGGCAGGATAAATGGAGGAAAAATGAGGCCTGTTGAAGCCAATTCAGAAATATGGCATTTAGAAACATAGAGGTATCATCTATGTTCCAAAGAAAAGCAACAGGATGCATTCTTCCCTGAGAAATGAATTTCTTACCCCAAGAATTAACATGTCTGGTAAGATGTATGACTTCCTGAGAGAAATGCTCCCTAAAACTTAGGCAACCTCCTACCCAAAATGAAGACAACAGGATGCCTTCCTTAGCTCAAAGATAAGGATCTGTATTATGGCAGGATGCATTCTTACCTAGAAGAAATGTCCAAGACATCCAGAAAGTCAGGAAGTGCTAATACCAGGAGTAATTAAAACAAAGATAAAATATCTACCTTTACATAACTTTAAAGTCAGAACCCCTGCATTTATCATATAAATATCCATAATAGTCAAAGAGCTATATGGGTGTGTGTGTTTCTCTCTGTAATATCCTAACCATATTAGGGTAACCGAGCCCCTCCCCCAGCAATACAGTCACCAGCACTCAGTGAATTTAGCTAGGAGTCAGTTTAATAGCTACTTTCCACCTTTGGGCTGATAGAGAGCAGCCCAGACTTTCCATGACGCTGAGCTTTTAAAGGAGAGCACCACACACAGGTGATCCTGTTTACCAGCAAAATACCACAAACAGGTGTTCAAACAGTTTAACTATTTAAAAACAAAAAACAAACAAAAGCCAACAACAACAAAAAACAGAACTGGATAGCTAATGCTGACAGGTTGTCACACTCTCTACCTCGCTGCGAGAGCTCCCACAGGGTTAGTGTGCCCCTGCCTTTTTGCTTGTATGTTTATCTACCTTTTGTCTGTTTTCCCGCTTGCTTACTTAGTAAAGCTCTGCCAACTTCTTTTTTATACCATTGTGACTTCTCTAGAAATTCTTATTCTGCAATTAAAGTCAAGGACCCTAAGTGCAGAGCCCCTACTTTTAAAGGACAACTTAACTAACCTTCACCTGCATCTGCATCCAATGACAACCGCACACATGCATCTGCATCCAGTGACAACCCCACCACAAACACTTGGGAAACTGTTGTGTTTTGCATTAATGTGAGTCTTATAGAAGCTCTTTATTTCTGTTTATAGAGCGTTCATCAATCACTATTCCAATATCTGAATCTTCTGTGGTCCTGCACCCCAAAATGGTCTCACACATAGTCAAACAGCCCTGAAAAATGCTGTGTGGCTTTTCTCACTTCAAAGCCCATTCTCATGTCATTAATGGGGTGCTGAGAGGTGGGGCCAGCATGCAGAAGCCCCTTAGTTGCAAGGAGGCTGAGGAAAGAAGGGAGGACACCAGAACGATCACCAGTAGATACAGGCTGCACACCAAATATCCTTCTCATACTAACAGATACTGAAGTGTGATTCCATTCACATCACATCATTTTAAGTCTGGCATTTAGCACATAAGCCAAGCATGCCTTTCTTACTCCTGACACTGTAGACGTAGAATCTCCAATTTGCTGAGCACTAGTGGCTCACACATAATCCTAGCTACTCAGGAGGCTGAAATTTGAGGATCCCAGTTCAAACCCAGCCCAAGCAAGAAAGTCCATGAGACTTTTATCTCCAATGAACCACCAAAACACCACAATTAGAACTGTGGCTCAAAGTGATAGAGCACTAACCTTGAGCAAAAAATCTCTGGAATAGCACCCAGGCCCTGAGTTCAAGCCCTGTGAACAAATAAAAACAACAACAAAATCTGAGGTCTCTTAGAGAGAATGAGAGAGGGAGAGAATGAGAGGAAGAGAGAAACAGAGCCTCTTGTACAGACCCTGTGGTTTTAAGGGGTCTAGCTGAGGTTGTTGGTGACAGATAGAGCTGTTGCTGGATTGGTGGGTCTGGGAGTTATCAGTTGCAGGAGATTATAACTTGGATCATGCTGTGCCCTAGGGCAGTGAGGCCTGAGGCAAAGGCTCTTTTTTCCCTTGCTCTCATCATCCTGTACCATAACAAGTATATGATTAGAAAAAAGAACATTTGTGGAAACTCCTTATTGCTTGTGCATCTTAGCTTAGCTGCCTCTTCCAGAGTATCAAGGCACTGCAACTAATAAGCAAGGAGTTGTTCTTTAACCCTTCCCCACTCCACCCACACACCCAAGGTCTGTAGGAAAGCTGATCCTTGCTGGCACGGGCTCAGAGACCCTCTTCCTTTGTAAGAATTATTGATATTTCTCCTTATCCATTACCCAGTTCACTCTTTGCTCTCAATACAGGGGAGCTAAGTGCATCCTATTTTCTTTTCCTCCCATTCTGTCCCAGAGTTGCTGAGCTCAATCATAGCTCATTAAACCTGCACAGATGTTAGTCACTGATGGAAGACATGCAGAGGCTTGCAGATGACCCTTCCACGTGTATATTTGTTCAGAGGACTGTAGCACATTTGAGCTTTAGATCCTACAAGTAGATTGTGGGGGTAATGATGGATATCTTTTGATTTCCTTATTTTCTTCATCTAATCATATACCATTTATACTTATTTTTGCCCTTTTTCCAAAGTAATGATCAAAGCATCCTCTCAGTGCACAGGGCTAAGATGTTTTCTAAATCAAATCACTCTGATTAGTCTCCTTGTTTAGATAGCCAGAAAGGCCTTCTACAAATCACCTAACTTGGCCAAGATACTATAAGAAATGGAAGAAAACAGACTTGAACCCATTTCATTTTGACTCCAGGCTTTCTGCCGCTCAGTCTTCAATGTTGTAGAAGAAGCATTTACAATAAATTAACATAATAAATTTACAATAAATTAAACATCAGACACTACACAAGAAGGTCTATGGACTCTGTCAGTTTCTCCCAGCAGCTTTATGGAGGAATGATTAGGTTAGTTGAGATGATTTCACATTAACAAGTCCACTCTGAAAATTCAGTGGGTTAAAAGAATTCAAAAGTTGCTGTATGTGTGTTGCACAGGCCTATTAAGTCCAGCTACATGGATGGCTTAAGTAGGAAGAATGTGATCTGAGGCCAAAATATCAAACACTGCTTAAAAAATTAGCATGGTTCAAATGCTAACACACTTTCCTAGGAAGATCAGGAGCCTAAGTTTAAATCCTAGTACTGCCCTGGTGGGGGTGGGGTGAGGGAGAAGGAGACTGGGAGAGGGAGATGGAAAGAGAATGTTCAAGGTCAGTCTGGGTCACATGGCAAGACTTTTCTGAAAAAAAAAAAGAACACAAATGAAATAATCTTGACCTTGATTCTATGCTAGTGAAAATTATGATGCTAGACAATTGAACAAGTTATTTGTGCTCCATGCAGTGACTCAGTGATTCCAGAGTCTACACAAGACTCACTTCCAGGTGACCACAATAAAAAAGCATAGAACTGCCAGGTGCCAGTGGCTCACACCTACAATCCTAGCTATTCAGAGATCTGAGGATCTCTGTTTGCAGCCAGCTGAGGCAGGAAAGTCCATGAGACTCTTATTGTCAATGAACCACCAAAAAGCCAGATATGGAGTAGATATGGCAGATATGGCAGAGTACCAGCCATGAGCAGAGAAGCTAAGGAGTAGTGTTCAGGCCTTGAGTTTAAGCCCTAGTAATGACATGAAGGAAGGAAAGGAGGAAGGAATGAAGGAAGGAAGGAAGGGAGGGAGGAAGGAAAGGGAGGAGAGTGCTGGGGGCTGAGTGATGCCATGTCTAACTTTGAGCTATATCGTCAGTAATTACTTTCTGCTGAGAGGCAAGGAAACACTCAAGTGTTATTGCTTTGAGGAAGGGGCAATAAGGCAAGGCCCAAGATGCAAGGCCCAGGAGGCAAGGTGCAAGACTTGACTACCATTGGTTACAAATCTGTTGTTATTTTATCACTCTCTGCTGAGACCTATAGTGGGAATAAACATGTGGACCTCCCTGTCCCTCCCACCTTTGTGCTGATAGGCTCCGGTTAGTGAGCCCTCTCTTCTCTTGGCTCCTCCTGGTAGGGGCGTGTTTTCCATATCCCTCCTGCTGGTCGAGAGGGACCAGGGATGAAAGATCCCACAGGAGAGGGGTAGGGGAGGGAAGGAAAGATAAAGAGAGGAAGAAAGAAAGAGAGAAGGAAGGAGAAAGAAAAAGGAAGGGGAGAGAGAAAGAACATGGGATATGGATCAGTTCATAAACTCGTGGTAATCACCAACCACACAACAGCTGTGATTCCACAGAGAGTTGAGAAATGTAGTCCAAATACCCTTCTCACAACTGGGCACCAGTGACTCACACCTGCAATCCTGCTACTCAGGAGACTGATAACGGAGATCTGAGAATTTCTGTTCAAAGTCAGCCCAAGAACCAAAGTGTCAAAGACTCAACCCAATTAACCAATAAAAAGCCAGAAGTGGATCTGTGGCTCAAGTGGTAAACCATTAGCCTTGAATAACAAGCAAGTAAGGGTGCAAGGCTGAGTTCAAGTCCCAGTGCTGACACATAAATCAACAACAAAAACCTAATATCAAAACCTAATATTGTCCTTCAAAGAACATTGAAGGCTACTTGATTTGCATGGAATTTACTTTTTCAAATCGCATTATGTCATTTCTGTAATTCTGTTATTCTGCCTTTCCGTTTAAAGCTGGTGCTAGAAGCTCAAGCCTGTATTCTATCTACTCAAGAGACTGAGCTTTAAGAATCTCAGTTTAAAACCAACCTGAGCAGGAAAATCTGTGAGAATCTTATCTTCAGTAAACTACTGAGAAAGAAAATCAAAGCCAGATTGGAGCTGTGGCTCAAGTGGTAGAGCACTAGCCTTGAAAAAATAAAGCTCAGAGAAAGTACCTAGGCCCTGAATTCAAGCCCCAGGACCAGTTTATACCACACACACACACACACACACACACAAAGATAAGAAATATATTTATGTATCCAGAAGCAGAAGCAGTAAGATTATTAAATCTCTTCAGCAACCATTATTTAGAAAGAGTAAAAACTATGACCTAATTATTTTCATCAGAAAAAAATTAGAGCTATGGATTAACATTACATTGCTTTTTCTTGACTTTTTTTATGTTGGTAAATTATTTTTCATTTATGATAGTTTAAAAATAAATATTTTTAAAGACCCAGGTTATTTGTAGTATAATGACCATTTTGATTATTTCTTGGTTATGGTATTCTCTAAAAAATGAAAAAGGCTATTGCAATACTGGTTACTTCTGCATTAAAAAGATAAAATTAGCTGGGATGGGGGCAGTGTTTCATGCCTGTAATCCTCTCTGCTCATGAGGCTGATATCTGAGGATCATAGTTGTGGACATTTCTAGCTGATGCAGCATCTGTGAGTCTAAGGAAGGCGATAAAAAGATTCTAAATTCCCTTCTCACAGTTGCTTACACCTGTGATCCTACCTACACAGGAGGCTGAGCTTTGAGGATTGAGATTAGAAATCAGCCTTTGGAAGAAAAGTTACTCTTATCTCCAATGAATCACCAAAAAGCTGGAAGTAGATCTGTAGCTTCCCTTGAGTTAAAAAAAAACTCAGACAGAATGTAGGCCCAAGTTCAAGCTCCAAGACACACACACACACACACACACACACACACACACACACACACACACACACTAAAATTGCTCATTCGGTAGCTTAAGCCATTTTGTTACTTTGATCTAACTGCTCATTTTAGCAAAGAATCAGTTCCTGAATTAAATAATTGGTGAATTGGTGATATATTTTCAAGTCAATAATTATCCTCTATTTCTTTCAATACAGGCATCTTCATATCTATCTAACATGTAGCTAGTTTTTTTTCCCATGAGGATACTAAAAATGTGTTTCTGTGGTTACTGTTGTTTTGTTTTTCATGGATTGGGATTTTTTAAGACAATATTTAAACTGTCCATCTGTAACACACACCTTGTAATCTTAACTACTCAAGGAGATTGAGATCTGAAGATTTGAAGATTATGATTTTTAGTCAGCCTGTGAGACACTTATCTCCAATTAATTAGCCAAGTGCCAGAAGTAGAGTTGTGGCTTAATTGATAGAGCTCAGCTTTGAGCAAAGAAGCCAAGTGCTTGTGGCTCATGACTTTACTCTTAGTTACTCAAGAGGCTGAGATCTAAAGATCGTCATTCAAAGCCAGCCCAGATGGGAAAGTCCATGAGACTCTTATCTCCAATAAACCACCAGAAAACCAAAAGTGGCACTGTGGTCCAAAGTGGTAGAGTGCTAGCCTTAAGCAAAAGAGCTCTGAGTTCAAGTGCCATGACCGCCCCCCCCCCAAAAAAAAAGCCAAGAGAGAGTGAAGGCCCTGGTTTATCACCAGTACTACCAGTCCTATACACCAGACATCAGAACAGTGGAAAAATATCATCTATGTAGACTATTAATTTATATTTATTTATTTAATATAAGACAAAGAATGAGTTTAATCAACAGACATGATGAAACTATAAAGACTTCTTCTGCATTAGTTTTTTGTTTGTTTGTTTTTTCCCAATCTTGGAGATAGCTCTAGGACTGTGCTGCTGTCCTTGAGCTTTTGTGCTCAAGGCTAGCAGTCTACCATTTGAGCCACAGCTCCAGTTTTTTTTTTATTGTAATTAGTAAAAGGGTTACATGATATTTGCCAGATAGAAGGTGCATTGATTCACATGCATTGATACCCTTTCACATGTCTTGGTACCCATTACCCTACCCCCACCCCCACCCATCTTGCTTTTCCCCCTTCCCTATCAAAGTTCAAATAACCAAATACAAATAAATTCAATATATCAGATAACAAAGTGAGATACTATACCAATATGAGATAACCAAGGGACAGCAAAGGAGATGAGAGACAACATAGTACATTAAGGACAACAATCATTCGTTATATGGCTTTTGTTTCAGTATCCTGAAGGTCCTTTCAATTAGCTTCATACTATATGGCCTTATGTATCAAGATTTTGTTCTATTGCAGATCTCTGCTAGTAGAGCCCAAGGTTTCTACTGGTTATGACGAATAAGGGAAACCATTGAGCCTAAGTTCCTTTGAGTCTGGCTTACTTCACTTAATATGATTTTTTCTAAGTCGTTCCATTTCCTAACAAATGGGGCAATGTCATTCTTTCTGACAGCAGCATAGAATTCCATTGTGTACAAATACCACAACTTGTTGATCCACTCATCAACTGAGGGACATCTAGGTTGGTTCCATATCTTTGCTATGGTGAATAGTGCTGCAATGAACATTGTTGTGCAAGTGGATTTAGTATGCCCTTGTTTCTGGATGGTTGGGTAAATGCCAAGTAGTGGAATTGCTGGGTCATAGGGGAGTTCTATTTTTAGCGTTTTGAGGCACTGCCACACTGCTTTCCATAGTGGTTGAACGAGTTTGCACTCCCACCAACAGTGTAGTAGTGATCCCTCCTGGCCACATCCCCTCCAGCATCCCACAGCTCCAGTTTTAGCTTTTTGTGGTTCACTGGAGATGAGAACTCATGTACTTTCCTGTTTAGGCTGGCTCTGGACTTCAGCCTCTTGATTAGCTAGGGTTATAGACATGAGCGACTGCTTCCCAGCCTCTTCTGCTTTTAAGGGATAAGAGAGTATAGGTTTGCTTGGAGCAGTTTCAGTTACAGATCAAATGGCACATTTTAAGGGACAGATAATAAGATACCAGGAAGCAGTAGGATAAATATATACAAGCACTATTTTGTCTTCAATAGGATCACCATGCAATGGCAAACACTCAAAATCCTGTGTCTTAGATACAAGATGAGCAATCACACATCAGAAGTTTTCCACCAGCATCAGCTATTTGCCATGAACTTCTATTTTCTGCACCCAGTCACAGCTCCCATGGGCTCTAGGATTCCCACATAGGACAATATTTGTTGGGGTTTTAAGCACTCTTTGCCTCCTGACCAGCAGGAAGGGCAAAGAGAACACGCCCCGACTAAGACGAGACCGAGAAAGGTTAGGGCCAGCTGGCCACCTTCACCCAGCCCTCCCTTCTCCAGAGGGAAGACACAGACGCGCCAGGGAGAATGTCACAGCAGACTCGTTCAATGGGAAGATACCAGGGGCTAAAGTAAAAAGCCGGATTATAAAAGTAGGTAGGATAGGGGGAGGTAGGTGCGGTCAGAGAGGGCGGCCGGGCCAATCCATGGGTTCGAGGTAGCCTTATTTTACATCACAAACCATAGCCAAACCTCCCAACCAGGAGACAGGCAGGTTGGATCTCTAAAACCAGGAAGTGAGCACTGGGCCACGAGGTAGGCCTTCTACCCTTGATGTGACATGCCCCACATCTCCTCCCTTTTGTTTTATTAAGCAGGTATTTGCCTTACTCGAGAAGTGTGCCTGTCTTAGGTTGTCTCCCTCTGGAGATCTTACCCATCATTGACTACCACTGTAGCACTTCAGGCAATTTACCTGTAGGGTTGGCAGAGCCAAACGGAGGTTTGAAATAAGGGGGATGGCCAATGTCAGCAAAGGAAACCCTTCTGTACACTTGCACATCCCGTAAGGGCCGGGGTCAACCTCACAAAGTTCCCAGTCTGCCATCTCATAGCACAACATATTGTTGCCAGACCACCATTAGCTGAACAGCTTTCCCTGATCCTGCTTTCTAAGACGCTAAAGGAGCTTATTGATTACACAAGATCTGAATGCGAATACAAAACCCACTGTAACCAAGGGGCCCGCCCACAAAGGGGAGAAGGTAAGGGAGCCAACCATAGTCCAGTCCATAGATAGTTTGTATCGAGTTCATTTTGGAGGCCCTGTAGCCTTTTTAAGCAGATCAAGGCCTCGACTATTCGGAGGACTCCTGCAGTCAGGAAATCAAGTTGAGATTGTAGGTAGCATCTTTGTGGGCGGCGTGGATAATGATGCTCAGGATGAAGAGAAGGAAGGTGACTGAGGATTCCAACCACAGCTAAACAGGGCGTCCGGTATGGTCTCCTTATTCCTGTGAATGAGAGGGAGAAAGCACACCTCAAGAGGGGGTGCTCTTGGGTAATTATTTTTTTTTGTTTGCTGACAATATTTTAAATCTCTAGCCGGTACCCAAATTGGGTTTGGTTCTCCCACTGGGAAAACACATCCAAATCCTCTCCCCACATTAATGAGGGGATCAGGGCCTCTCCAGTAAGAGGATCTCTTCAACGGACTTCAACCTTTAAATAAGGCATCTGATTAGACCAATGTCTCTGAAAGGCAGTCAGAGACTGATCCTTGGAAAAATTTAAAATAATGTAAGTATAGCTGTCCTCAATTGGTCATAGGGGTTGCCTCCCCCCTTTTGTTTAATAAAAACAAGGCCCATTATCCATTTTAACCTGTAGGGGTAAACTCAAGATAACAAAACATTGTAAAGAAAGGTTTTCAGCATGTCAGGCTCTTTCGTCAGAATGCGCAGTGGCCCAACAAGCATGTGAATGAGTATTGATAGACATAATTTCCCAAAGGGTGCTTAGTAGGTTACATCAGTCTTCCAGATAACATTAGGTTTAAGGCCCCAGGGATTGACCCCAGGGGATTGTAGAGGTGGGACTTGTAAAAATGGTATGCACAATTTACATGTCCTCACGATCTTTCTTCTTTTTAAATGCAGATTTTAGAATCTTTAGAAAACTCATATTAATCAGTTTCTTGTGTTTCAATTATGAATTTATCCATTGTTTTGGATGCTGACAATTTAACCTTGAACATGTTTACTCACACCCATTCACACACACATTCATAAAGATCTTAAAGCGTACAAAATTAATATCGGCCATACATTTTAAGAGGATTCGCGTACACACACTCACACAAACCACAGGGATCCATATTTAGGATGGTTATACCATAATACTTTTTGCAGATGAAAGTTGGGTGGGAGTCTTAAACCTAGGAGAACTAAGACTGAAATCTGCATCCTGCCACCCACTGTCTCTAGACTGTCACTACTAAGCCTGGAGTTGCTTTGTCTGGCCTAGGCTCACCTCCACTGCAGCTGAGTGGGAGGGGCCATACCAGGCCCTAGACCTACCCCAGGTGGGGATGAAATTTTTGTAAATACAGAGAAGCAGAGACTTTTAAGAAACTCCTAAACTTCTGATGGCATGCCTGGCCTTAAATTACCAGAGTGACGGAAAGACCGTGGGGCCCTGGAATCGGGAATTTAGGGGGCGCCTCCCCTACGGAAATTTCCATTCCTTGGTAGCTGGCTGGCGGAGGCCATCCTAACCTACTCTCAAACAGAACCAGACATTGACTTACATTTAACACAACAACACGAACTCAGATGAACGCTCTCACCAAACAATTTATTTAGACAGACATACAGGGCCGACTTTTACTTACCTCCGGAGGCCTTTGCTTTAAACCTGGGCATCTTTTCCAAAAAAGGTTGTTAAAGGAAAACCACTGTTTCTAGAAAAAAGCAATACAAATTACATTAGCATCCCATAAGTCACAGGGACTGGGGAATGAACAGCCTGGTTCCTCTTAGCCTGGGCATGGCACTCCTCATTAAAAAAGGCACACCATTTGAGATATAGGGGGCCAGGAAGCTCAGCCGTAGTTAAATTTTTCCAGTCTTGGGTGGTGCACTGCTGGTGATGGTGGATGGTTTTGGCCCAGGGTGAATTAGGCCCATCCTGGGAGACTGCTTTCTTAAGCTCTTTTAGGGCCAGTCTATTGCCCCCAGGGTTAGCATTTACCAAGCATGGTGGGGGGAGTAAAATGGCAGCTTAACCCGCCCTTTCTGTTCAGGGGAGGAGCTGCCGCGACATGGCGGGTTAACCTCCTCTTCCGGTTTAACATGAGGTGAAGCGCAGGAAGATGGATAGTAAAATGGCGGAGGTCCCTCTGCTCCCCAATTGTCTGCTGCAAATTCTGGGGCAGGAGCACTTGGTGTAGGGCCCTGGGGCCCAATCCCAGGATCAAAGGGGCCCAAAAATCCCTCCTCAGGATGAGGCTCTAAACCCTTTCTTTCCTGAGCAGTGGAAGGGCCAACTCTCCATGACCCTGAGCACTCCTTATCAGGAGGGCCAACTCTTCACAACTCTGCGCGCTCCTCAATTAAAGTTTCCTTGGCCCTACATGTAATTGAGCCAGGATAGAAGCAGGCCTGAAGGGCAGACAAGGTCAGAGAGACCCCGAGGAGAGGGTCCTCTCCCATGTTAATCTTCCTTCTCACCAGGAGCTCCGCGGGGTCCCATGCGGCCCAATTGAAAAGAATGGCCGCCATTAATGCGGCATGTGTTAAGGCCTCCCAGACCTTCTCAGCCTGGGGATCTGAAATCTCCAAACCTCTGCTTTTAAATCTAGATGCTGGGAGTGCCTGGTCCTCATTCTTGGTGTGAGATTGCCCCATCTTTTCAGAGAGACCCGTACCTCGTCATCCACTTGGCTCAGCTCGCAGACAATTCTGCTTCTGATGATGTCAGGATTTTTAGCACTCTTTGCCTCCTGACCAGCAGGAAGGGCAAAGAGAATACACCCCGACTAAGATGAGACCAAGAAAGGTTAGGGCCAGCTGGCTGCCTTCACCCAGCCCTCCCTCTCTAGAGGAAAGACACAGACGCACCAGGGAGAATGTCACAGCAGACTCATTTTATGGGAAGATACCAGGGGCTAAAGTAAGAAGCAGGATTATCTATTAACATAAAAGTAGGTAGGAAAGGGGAAGGTAGGTGCGGTCAGAGAGGGTGGCAGGGCCAATCCATGGGTTCGAGGTAGCCTTATTTTATATCATAAACCATAGCCAAACCTCCCAACCAGGAGACAGGCAGGTTGGATCTCCAAAACCAGGAAGTGAGCACTGGGCCATGAGGTAGGCCTTTTACCCTTGATGTGACGTGCCCCACAAATATTAATATGACCCCGTAACTTGTATTGGCTATGATATAACTGTACTAAAAAGATGGATGTTGCTGGGAGCTGGGCCTAGCTACTCAAGAGGCTGAAATCTGAGGATCATGTTTCAAAACCAGCCAAGGCAGAAATGTCCATGAGACTTATCTCCAATGAACCATCAGAAAACTGGAAATGGAGCTGTGGCTCAAAGAGGTAGAGTGTTAGCCTTGAGTGAAAAAAACTCAAGGAGAACATCTAGGCATAAAGACCCACACTTGAGTAGGGTGGGGGGAGATAAAAAAGAAATGGATTTTTTTTTCTGGAAACATGTCTTTTTTTTTTTCCAGCCCTGGGCCTTCAACTCAGGCAGAACCTGAGCACTGTCCTTGAGCTTTCTCAAGGCTAGCACTCTACCACTTGAGCCACAGCATTACTTCCGGGTTTTTCGGTTTATGTGGTACTGAGGAATAGAACTCAGGGCTTTGTGCATACTAGGCAGACATTCTACCTTTAGGCACTCCTGTCCCTGAAAGATGTCTCTTTAAAAGAATGTTAAGTCAAAGTACTGGATTTAACCATGAAATACAGTGTTCCTGTAAGTGTGTAATTTCCCTAAGGAGAGTTGTGTCTTTCTGTAATAAAACAAAAAAATCCTATGTAATAACAATTTCCAGTCTATAGAGGTTTGGAATCAATTTGAAAATGCAAAAGCCCAGAGGCTTTTCTTTTCTTTTCTTTTTCCAAACAAAATCCTTAGAGCCAGAGCTTGGAAGGAAAGAAAGGATAGAGATGAGAGGTGGATGGGGAGAAGAGATAACCTTGCAGAGTCTTGTAAGAATCTATAATGAATTCAAACAGTAATCAGAACGAGATAGCTAGAGATTCATTTCTTTAGAGAGATCAGACTCATTTGGCCCTGATAAAATCCAAGGTGTAGGAGGGAGTACAGAAGTGGCACAGCAGGTCTCAAGTTATACAGCACTAGCCTTGAGCAGAGAGGCTCAAGAACAGTGCCCAGGTCCTAAGTTCCAGCCCTGCAATGGCCAAAAAAAAAAATCTAAGGGGAGGGCACTGTTATTAATTTAGACAATTAGGGAACTTTGAAAGCAATATCAGATGTTTATTTTTAACTTATCCCAAGAGTATAGTCCAAAGGTTAATTGAAAACAAACAAAATGGACAAATATAGGATGAAAAGAGGCAATTTCTTTGTGTTATATAGATCACAACATTTTTTCTATGTCGTTACCGAGGCTTAAACTCAGGGCCTGTCCTTTGTCACCAACTTCTGTCTCTCTACCACTTGAGCCATATCTCTATTCTGCCTTTTTGCTGGTTCACTGAACATAAGAGTCTCACAGACATTCCTGCTCAGACTGGTTTTGACACACAAACTACACATTTTATTCTCCTGAGTGGCTGAGATTACAAGTATGAGCCATCAGTACACAACTCTGATCATTTCTTGAGTGTCCCTTCAGGGTAAGTAAGGGATCAGAATCCACACATCTCTGCTTGGGGGCCAGTCATTTGGTTTTATTCACAGCCTACTTTGACAACCATGTTTCATTCCTTTTTGTGCATGCCTTCCCATGACAGTAAGTCATTCAGGAATGCCATGCTTCACTTAAAACTAAACAAACACCTTCTGTCTCCATCCTGGCACTATTTCAGCTTATTAATATATGTCATCTCTTTCCCTAAACTATTTAACACAGGCCTAGCATGAAGGGACTAGCAGTTTGGGTAAAGTAGAAACAGCCTGCGATTAGCATACACAAATGGAATTTAATTTACTGTCATCATATGCTACTGTGTGTTCTTTCTCTTTTCCCTCAAGAAGATAAACACAAATAAAGGCTGCAAGATATCTAGCTCTGGCTCTTTCCAAAGTAAGGATGCTTGGAATGTCTCTTGCCTTTGTATGTCATACTCATCTGAAAAAAAAATGTGGGCTGGGTAATTATCACACAAGAAACATCAGAGTTCCAGTGGGAAACCAGAGAAATAACACCCCTACTAGCAAGCCTCAGATAAGATGGCATTATGGGAATAGTTAACAGCTCACAGCAAGTCAGATATGATACACTTGTAATTCTAGCCCTCAGGAAACTGAGGTAGGAGAATCTGGAGTTTCAGCCATCCAGGGCCATGTAGGGAGATCTTATTTTAAAAAAAGAAAAAATGGGAGGAACTTGGATTTGGTGACTCATATCTGAAATTCTAATTACTCAAGAGGCTTAAAATCTGAGGATCTTAGTTTAAGGCCAGAGTACGCAGGAAAGTGTGTGAGTCTCTTATTTCTAATTAACTGGCAAAAAGAAGCTAGAAGTAGAGCTGAGGCTCAAGTAGTAGAGCACTATCGTTGAGTGAAATAGCTAAGGGACAGGAGGTATGGATTTGGGGAATATATATTATATTTATAATATATGTATTACTTATAATATTCACACCAGTATTATATATATATTTAGATCTATAGAAAGATAATTTAATTATTATAAATAAAAGTTATATAATATTTTTTTAACTTTGTAAAGTCATTTTAAAACACAGTTCAGCTGGGTACTGGTGGCTCAGGCTTGGAATTCTAGATATTCAAGATGCTGAGATCTGACCATCACCATTTAAGGTGATTTGGGCATGAAATTCTGCGACTCAATTTTCAATTGAGCCACAGCTCAGCTTTTGTGGTTAAGTGACAGAGTGCTAACTGTGACCAAAAAAGAAAGAAAAAGAAAGAAAGAAAGAAAGAAAGAAAGAAAGAAAGAAAGAAAGAAAGAAAGAAAGAAAAAAGAAAAGAAGGAAGAAAAGAAAAGTTGAGAGAACGCACTTAGGTACTTAGGTCCTGAGTTCAAGCACCAGGGCCAACATACACACACACCACAAAATGTCAACCTCACAACTTAATTGTTGGTATTCAGTCTTAGTTGATACAATTTCTCAAAGCCATTATATTTATATTTTATTCTCAGACGTAACTTAGTAACACAGATAACTACTATAAGATTTTTTTCAGATTGCTTACAAGTATTCATCCAGTTGGTCAATTCATGTATACAATATATTTATGAGACACCTTTGGAAAATATAGGACTTAACTTATCATTTTGAATTCACAAAAAGAGAAGCAGGGAATTTTTTTTTACCTTGGCTGGTCCTGGGGCTTTAACTCAGGTTCTCAGTGCTGTTCCTGAGTTGCTTTTGCTCAAGACTAACCCTCTATCCAGCTTTTCCTGAATAGTTTGTTGGAGGTAAAGAGTCTCATGGGCTTTCCTGCCTAGACTGGCTTCAAACCACAACTCTCAGATCTTGGCCTTCTGGGTAGCTAGGATTATAAGTGTGGACCACTAGCACCACTGCAGAGATGTCTTTTTATTTATTACATTATTGATCAAATCAATAACTTCTCCCCTCCCCCCTCCTCCTCCTCCTCTCTTCTTCTTCCCTCTTCCTCTGTCTCCTCCTTCTCTTCCTCCTCAGTCTTCTCCTCCTCTTCCTCTTCTTCCTCTGTCTCCTCCTCCTCTTCCTCCTCTGTCTCCTCCTCTTCTTCCTCTTCTTCTACCTCTTCCTGTTTTGTCTGAGACAAGGACTCAAACTCTCTCCCTTTATGCACATTGGCTAGTGCTTTAAAAACTGAGCCACGCCTCCACCCCCAAATCAATAGTTTTTTAAAGTGATGCTCTAGGGTAGAGGAAAGTCTCACATGGCCTTTATTAGAGATGGGGCTAAATGTCTATCCTCACTTCCCCGTGCCTTTACCTCATTCTGCCTGTTCTCCACTGTTACTCACCTCACTCTCCCCAGGTTCTTCAGCAAGAAGGACTACAGAGTTGGGCTTCGGAGTTACATTTCCTTATAGGAAAAGGGGCTTTGATTTTTCTTTTTGACTGAAGGGGTTGGAAGTGTAGCTCAGGTGGTGGCCTGTTAGCCAATGAATAGATGTTCAGATTCCAACTTTGAGTCTTCATCTATGATGAAAGAAAGAGAGAGAGAGAGAGAGAGAGAGAGAGAGAGAGAGAGAGAGAGAGACAGAGAGAGAGACAGAGAGAGAGAGACAGAGAGAGAGAGACAGAGAGAGAGACAGAGAGAGAGAGAGAGACAGAGAGAGACAGAAAAGAAAAAGAAGAAAGAAAAAGAGAAAGAAAAGAAAAAATGGACTGAACAATGAGTATTATTTTTACCATAGCCTATTTGATTCATATAAAAATATTACCTTCTTTTGTGTCAGTTGAGAGCACTGTTACTCAAGGCTAGTATGCTACAACTTTGAACCAAAGAATCATTTTTGGCTTTTTTGGAGGCTAATTGGAGATAAGAGTCTCACAGATTTCTCTGCCTGGTCTAGCTTTGAACCACAATCTTCAGATCTCAGACTGATGAGAAGCTAGGATTATAGGCATGAGCCACCAGCACGTGGCTCTATCTTCCAATTCTTAACCCCAAATAATAGGGTTAATATTTATATAGACAGAAAGGTCTTCTCAGTTGAAAAGAGTATGGTGGATGGTGGTATACACTTGAAATCCTTCCATCCCTACTACTCCAGAGGAGAAAATAGAAAGTTCTTTAAGTAGTTGTACAAAGCAGTTTCCATTCCAACATTTCCATTTATGAATAAAATGCAGCTATACCTCCTCCATCTATCCCAACCCTTCCCATCCTTCAAGTCATCTGCATCAACTTTGAAATAAGTACATTGAATAATATGACCTGTATTCGCTCATCCTTCTGCTTTCCATGCGTTCCATGCATTTGCCCTCCCTCCCTTTGACCTCAATCCCCTTTCCCAAGTTCCATGTTTGAGGCCAGCCTGGGTGAAAATACAGTTCAAAACTCGATCTAAAAATTAAAGACATTTTGGGGTCTTTTATTTCCTGTAGCAAAAGTTGGGGGGGGGGTGGTAAAACAACAACAAAGAAAAAAAACCTCTAAGCATCTCTGATTCTCTGATATGTCTACTGGTCTCAGAATGTGGGTTGCCTTTCTCTTTGCCTCTGGCCAAAAAAGCACTTAAAGAAAGCACTTAAGAGCAAATAAGATTTTTTTTTGAGAAACATTACACACAGATATTTCAAAAAGAAATTAACCCAGAGTGGGTAGATTAAATTCTCCTTCAGTCATACAAGATGACTTTTAATTAGTGGAAATGATTTTGGTAAAATGTCTTTGGCTTCACATGGGAAAATATTTGGAATAAGGGATTTGTTCAAATGCATTTTCTGACTATTTCCTTTAGTGGATCGTGAATAAGAAAAAAAGTTGAATTCAAGGCTTGCACATAATTGATTGACAGTTTATAGTATTTCATTAAACAATATCTACTTTGTCAATTGTGGGGGAAATTTTTTTTAAATTTTTTTTATTGTAATTAGTAAAAGGATTACATGATATTTGCCAGATAGAAGGTGCATTAATTCACATACATTGATACCCTTTCACATGTCTTGGTACCCGTTTCCCTCCCCCCCACAACCCCCTCCCATCTTAGTTTTCCCGCCTTCCCTATCAAATTTCAAATATCCAAATACAAATAAATTCAATATATCAGATAACAAAGTGAGATACTATACCAATATGAGATAACCAAGGGATAGCAAAGGAGATGAGAGACAACATAGTACATTAAGGACAACAATTATTCATTATATGGCTTTTGTTTCAATATCCTGGAGGTCCTTTGAATTAGCTTCACATTATATGGCCTTATGTATCAAGATTTTGCTCTATTGCAGATCTCTGCTAGTAGAGCCCAAGGTTTCTACTGAATATGACGAATGAGGGAAACCATTGAGCCTAAGTTCCTTTGAGTCTGGCTTAGTTCACTTAATATGCCTTTTTCTAAGTCTTTCCATTTCCTAACAAATGGGGTGATGTCATTCTTTCTGACAGCAGCATAGAATTCCATTGTGTACAAATACCACAACTTGTTGATCCACTCATCAACTGAGGGACATCTGGGTTGGTTCCATATCTTTGCTATGGTGAATAGTGCTGCAATGAACATTGTTGTGCTAGTGGGTTTAGTATGTCCTTGTTTCTGGATGGTTGGGTAAATGCCAAGTAGTGGAATTGCTGGGTCAAAGGGGAGTTCTATGTTTAGCCTTTTGAGGCACTGCCATACTGCTTTCCATAGTGGTTGAACGAGTTTGCACTCCCACCAACAGTGTAGTAGTGATCCCTCCTGGCCACATCCCTTCCAGCATCTGTTGTCATTCCAGTTTACTAGGCAAACATAGATGTAGAGCTGTGGCTCAATTGGTAGAATACCAGCATTGAGAAAAAAAAAAAAACCACTGAAGTGTACAACCCTAAATTCAAATTCCAGACCAGAGGGGAAAAAATTAGCTGAGAACAATGGCTCATGCCATTATTGGTGCCTGTAATCTTAGCTCCTCAAGATTTGCAGTTCAAAGCCAGCCTGTTCAGTAAAGTCTCTGAGACTTTCAAATCCAATAAGCAAGCAAAAAGCCAGAAGTAGAACTGTGACTCAAGAGGTGTAGCACCAACCTTGAGTGTAAAAGGAAGCTGAGGGTCAGTGCCCTTGCCTTGAGTGTAAGCCCCAGTAGACACACACACACAAGCCACGGTAACAGTATGGGTTAAGTGGTAGGAAATCAGTCAAGCAAGCAAGTTCAGTGGGTGTAAGCTTCTGAGTTCAAACCCAAGTACCAGAAAACAAACAAAATAAACTAAAAAGGACAAAAAGCAACAAAACAAAAAAAAATAAATGCAGAAACAGTGGGCAAATGACTAGGAAAGAGCTGAGTTTTGTACTAATATCGGCTGAATAGAGTCACATCGTCCTGTCCTCATCTTTAGTCCACTCATCCAGTCCAGGCCAGCTCGAGACAGCAGACCCAACACAAGGTGGTAGGCCTATTTAATGGTGAGATGGCTCAGTTTCCACATCAATCAGCAGAGCACTTAAAATGCATCTCGCCAGTCAGCCACTTTCAAATTAGAAAGAAAATAGAATAAAGGAATATGTAGCCAGGTACTAGTGGCTCATATCTATAATCCCAACTACTCTGAAATCTGAGAAACTGAGGCTTGTGATTCAAATCCAGCCCAGGTAGGAAAGTCCATGAAACTCTCTCTCTTTTTTTGTCAGTTGTGGGGCTTGAAGTCTGGGCCTGGGCGTTGTCCCTGAGCTCTTCAGCTTAAGGCTACCACCCTACCCCTTAAGCAACAGCACCACTTCCCATTTTTCTAGTGATTAATGGGAGATAAAGACTTCATTGTGCAGGCTGGCTTTGACCACAACTCTCAAATCCTCAAATCTCAGCCTTCTGAGTAGCTAGGATTGTAAGCCTGAGCCACTGAGGCCCGCCATGAGACTCTTATCTCCAATGAACCACTAAAAATCCTGGACTTAGAGATGTAGCTCAACAGGTAGAGCATTAGCGTGGAGCAATAAGAGCTCAGGACAGCATCCAGGCTCTGTGTTCAAGACCAAGAACTAGCAGAAAAGAAAAGAAAAGATTGAACTATCAGAAGATAAATGATAATTTGTATGTTTGTGAGGCTTCAAAATAACACCCTTCCCAATAATCCCTTTAAGATGCATGGTACACAAAAACTGGTATATTGAAACCTCTTTTTTGCAACTACTTAAGAGATAGTTTAAAATCATAAAATTAAATAGAGAGACAGAGAGAAAAGGAAAGAGGGTGGTAGGGATGAAGGGAGAAGTGATGGAGTGAGATGGAGGGATAATCAAAGGAAAGAAAGAAAGAAAAGAGAGAAAAAAGAAAGAATGAAGGCTTTTCCTGTCCTGGGTCTCTTGAGTGTTGAACCCACATATGATTATGTCTACTAATGATAACTCACCCCAACCCTCTCTGGCCTCTGAATAGGAACGGCCCCTAAGTGGGCTCTTTTTCACATCTTCAGCTGACACTATTTAACAACTCGGCTACAGCCACTTCCTTTGGGCAACTCAGCATGCATCTTTATCAAAGCCTTTCCAAAGCTGACATCTTACAGTTCAGAACATGATTCTATTTGTGAGTATTCAGAGCTTCATGACTATGAGATTTCTGCCTGAATTTCATGGATGTGGCTGTATTTTTTTATCAGAGAAAGGAAAAGACAAGGCTCTGTCAGAAAAGTGCTTCCAAACAGTCACAGGACACTCAACCATCCTGGGGAGAGAGAACAAAGGCTTCACAGCCAATTTTCTCCAGCTGTCTCCTGAGTTCTAAGGAATACCCAAGCCCTCTGTCTCATCATCCAGATTGTTTCACAGGCTCAATCACAGAACAGAAGCAGAGCATTGTTCAAGATATAATTGCTTGATTTTATTTTTTTAGTTTTTTTCATATATTTTTTATTGTAATTAATAAAAGGGTTACATGATATTTGCCAGATAGAAGGTGCATTAATTCACATACATTGATACCCTTTCACATGTCTTGGTCCCCATTTCCCTCCCCCCTACCCCCACTCCTCATCTTGTTTTTCCCCCTTCCCTATCCAATTTCAAATAACCAAATACAAATATATCCGATATATCAGGTAACAAAGTGAGATACTGTAACAATATGAGATAACCAAGGGACAGCAAAAGAGATGAGAGATAACCTAGTACCTTAAGAACAACAATCATTCATTACATGTTTCTAGATCCTAGAGATCCTTTCATTTAGCGCCACACTATATGGCCTTTTGTATCAAGGTTTAGCTCTATTGCAAGTCTCTGCTAGGAGAGCCCAAGGTTTCTACTGATTATGACAAATGAGGGAAACCATTGAGCCTAAGTTCCTTTGAGTCTGGCTTACTTCACTTAATATGATTTTTTCTATGGAAAGCAGTATGGCAGTTCCTCAAAAGAGTAAACATAGAGCTCCCCATTTGTTAGGAAATGGAAAAACTTAGAAAAAAAATCATTTTTTTAGTTTTTTTTGTTGTTGTTGTTGCTAGTCCTGGGGCTTGAACTCAGGGCCAGGACACTGTTCCTGAGCGTCTTTTGCTCAAGGCTAATTCTTTACCACTTTAGCCACAGCACCACTTCTTGCTTTTTTTGAGTCATTTTGTGGAGATAAGCATCTTGAGGAGCCAAGATTACCTGAATGAGCCACATAACCAGCGTTCATGGCACTTTGTGAGACCCTATTTCTGTAAGAATCTATCCCAGCCACCCCAGGAGACCACACAGAGGCAGTCATGTATAGAAGGAGATTCATAGGGGAGGGATCTCTCCCCACTGGATATGGGGCAATATGGTCCCTGTCCCTATCCAGGTAGAAACTTATAACACTGAGGCTAGTGGTGGGAGGTACTCTATGTGAGCAGCTAGGTCTGGGCAGAGAGTAGAGGTGCCCACCTATCCTGAAGGGAGCTCTAAGGCAGGGTGGAATTCAGGTCTGGGTGAGGGGCCTTCTGCTGATGCAGCTGGGGCTATAGGCTGCCATGGGAACTGTAATGGGAGAGGCTGGGGACCTGACATCGAGGGAATGCTAATAATTTCCAAAACAAAGAGGTAGAGGTAAAAGAACTATGGAGAGAGCTAAGTTATTAAGAGATAGTATCTGAAAAATAAAACAGTGGGGAATTATGGCTCAGTGAGAGTATTTGCCTAGTAAGGACAAGACCCTGAGTTCAATACCCAGTACTATCTTCCCTCTCAAAAAAGAAAGAAAGACTGCCAGGAGACACACTAGGCCTCCTTGGCACAGGTCAAAACTTTCTCAATAAAGACCAAGAAACACAACAAATCAGAGAAAGGCTGGATAAGTGGGACTGAATTAAACTGCAGAGCTTCTGTATGGCAAAGGACATAGCTAGTAAATAAATTAGGAAGCCTACAGAATGGGAGAAGATCTTCACTAACTGTACAACGGACAAAAGCCTCATATCTAAAATATATCAGCAGCTCAAAAAATTGAATCACTCCAAAACTAATCTCTAAAGAAACAACCATCCCATCAAAAGATGGGCCAAAGACTTAAAGAGAGTCTTCTCTGAAGAAGAAACAAAAATGGCCTATAGACACATGAAGAAATGCTCAACATCTCTGGTCATAAAAGAAATGCAAATCAAAACAACTCTAAGATTCTACCTCACTCCAGTTAGAATGGCCAGGATCAGGAAAACGAATAATAACAGATGCTGGAGGGGATGTGGCCAGGAGGGATCACTACTACACTGTTGGTGGGAGTGCAAACTCGTTCAACCACTAGGAAAAGCAGTATGGCAGTTCCTCAAAAGACTAAACATAGAACTCCCCTATGACCCAGCAATTCCACTACTTGGCATTTACCCAACCATCCAAAAACAAGGACATACTAAATCCACTAGCACAATGATGTTCATTGCAGCACTATTTACATAGCAAAGATACGGAACCAAACCAGATGCCCCTCAGTTGATGAGTGGATCAACAAGTTGTGGTATTTGTACACAATGGAATTCTATGCTGCTGTCAGAAAGAATGACATCGCCCCATTTGTTAGGAAATGGAAAGACTTAGAAAAAAATCATATTAAGTGAAATAAGCCAGACTCAAAGGAACATAGGCTCAATGGTTTCCCTCATTTGCCATAATCAGTAGAAACCTTGGACTCTTCTAGCAGAGATTTGCAATAGAGCAAAACCTTGATACATAAGGCCATACAGTATGATGCTAAATGAAAGGACCTCTAGGATATAGAAACAAAAGCCATATGAGTGATAGTTGTCCTAATGTGCTATGTTATCTCTCATCTCTTTTGCTGTCCCTTGGTTATCTCATATTGTTACAGTATTTCACTCTGTTATCTGGTATATTGGATGTATGCGTATTTGGTTATTTGAAATTGGATAGGAAAGGGAGGAAAACAAGATGACGGGTGGGGGTGGGGGGAGGGAAATGGGGACCAAGACATGTGAAAGGGTATCAATGTATGTGAAGTAATACACCTTCCATCTGGCTAATGTAATGTAACCCTTCTATTAATTACAATAAAAATATATGAAAAAAAGAGAAAGGAAGAGAGGGATTCTTATCTGCCAGTAACCACTAGGAAACTGGAAGTGACATCGTGGCCTAAAGTGGTACAGTGCTAGCTTTGAGTGAAAAAAGCACCGGGACAGTGGCAGGGCTCTAAAGTTCAAGCCCCACAACTGAAAAAGAATAAAAGAATAAAAAAAGAAAGAAATGACAGACAGAAAATAGAGAGACAGGGATAGAAGTAGATTGGTTCATAGATTAACAAATGGATTTTTCCAAGTTGTGCTTATCTAAATCATGAATTACAGTTGCTTTTGAAAACAGGTGGATCCTTGAACTAAGGCAGTCTTTAATTCCTGGCTTCTGTGCAGATGGTAACATGGCATCTTGGGAAGTAAAATTCTTTCAGTAACTCTGTGGGAATCCATTTTGCCCTCTCTCATCTCAGTCCCATTCAACATTTAATTTTGTTTAAGAGCCATCAAGCCATACTCAAGATGATCAGGAACAAGTTTGTAGTTCTTTTGATTTTAGCAAAAAGTCAAGTGTGATTCAACAGGCTGTTGGCACTTGACTTTATTCCATAGTGCTATTCTCTCTGTAAAGGGCTCTCACTCTTCTGTGTTCTCAGAGGTATTTAGGGGGTAGCGTGGGGAGCAAGCATACTTTCTTGTGGCAGTTTATCCCACAGAGGGAGCCTGCAGAGCTGAGTTTTCCAGACCAGGCTTTGTGGAAATCAAGCATGGGCCAAGAACATAATAGGGCTTCATGATAAGGTCACCAAGAGAAGACCTTGCTGGTGACCTTGGAATCTCATTCTGACTTCATCATGTCTCTTTGCCACCTCCTGAAACACATGTTCTCCAGCTTCTTTCTGCTCTCACCTGATATCAGACTGCTCAGCCATTGACTTGACAAATATTTAACTTTTTGAGAGCAGAGAATCTTTGGCTATTTTGATGTGTGTTTAAACACTTGTCTTAGTCTTTGGCATATAGTCAGTGCTCAGTAAATATTTGTTGGCTGAATAAAATATTTATCAAATTTCCTCAGTGCATAAAGATAGAGCAGTGGAAATTTGACCAAACGTGGTGCAGTATTTTGTGGGGGAAAATGGAGGAAAAAGGAAGATTTCTCTGAGGAAGCATATTTATGATGGAAATGGGGTAGATGGGCCAATTGTAAGATAAGCAATGATTTCAAGGTGATGGTAAGAAATAATAGAAAATAAATAATACATTTAAATTTTTAATTAAAAATTATAAAAGAAGTAGAAGTGGACATGACCCAGAGATGGAATATACAACTCTTTTGAGTCTGGGATTCGAATTGATTTGGTTTGTTGTGTGATGGTACTGGAGGTTGAACTCAGGCCCTCTAGCTCTGTGTGCTTTTATCTGCCAACAGCTGATTGTCTCTCCTATATAAGGTACATCTCTGTTTCCATTGTTTTGCTGATTAACTGGTAGATTTGTATTCCAGAAGTCGGCTTCTAACTGTGATTCGAAGCTCTCAGCTTCCTAGGTCCTATAATAAAGGATTATAACCTAGGATTATAGGCATGAGACACTAGCATCTGGTTAAGGAGATTTTAATAAAGGCCTTAGACATGCCTATCATAGCATAGACTCGATGATGTACAGCAGTGCTTAATTTGACCAGTATCTTAGTCTACTTAGGCTGAGATAACAGAACACTAGGAACTGAATGTATTCCGAATGATAGAAATCTCAGCCTTCTACTTCTGGAGGCAGGAAGGTTGAGCAATCAATGTTCCAGAAGATTCTATATCTGGCCAGGGACTTCCTCTGGCCCATATCCAGATTCTTAGATAACAGTCTTTCAAAGATCACTCCTAATACCATTAAAATGAATGCAATCTTGATATAAAGGCTCAGGGAATGGGGGAGGCAGGAGGAGACATACATTCTGTAAGAACTTGCCTATTTCTTTTCAAGTAAGGTATCCACTTTTTAGTGTCACTGGAAGAAGTGTTTGAAAGCAGCTATCTGCAGTCCAACCTTGGTCTAGTGGTTAACTAAGAACAGAATAAAGGCTGGGCATCCCAGATTCCTCCATCTTGTATTTGTGTCCTTAGATATGTGGCATTTCCTCCTGCAATCACTTTGCTGCCATCTTGGAATTCAGAAAGGGCCAGACCCGTGCCAGATGTCAATGACTGTTGCTGTAACAAGGCTCCACCTAAAACATCCTGAGACCATGAACTGCCAGACTACCTCTGACCACCTCTGAACCTTTTTGTGACATGTGGCTGTCTCAACTATGAATACCTTTTTCTCACCCTTTGTCCCCATCTCCGTATTTAACCGAAGGCTAATTAATGTCTATCATGGTAGCTGAAGATATAATGAAGTCTTCCCATGGCTGCCAATGACTGCCACAGAGCAATCTTTTTTCTGTCCTTTGCCATGCTGAATGACACGTCCTAATACAAGAAAGTCTTGGGAGTCTGAGTGGGGTCAAAATCTCTAGTTTTATCATCAAGACTCAATTATGTAATATATTTATCTGCTCAGCTATTTTGGGCATGTGTGTTGTGTGTCTCTGTCTGTGTCTATGTGTGCTGGTACTAGGACTTAAACTTAGGGGCCCTGGGCACTGTCCCAGAATTTTTCCACTCAATGCTGGCATTCTAACGCTTACTCACATCTCCACTTCTGGCTTTTTAAAAATTAGTGTCATCTCACAAACTTTCCTGCCTGTGTTGGCTTGAAACTGAGATCCTCAGATCTCAGCCTCCTGAGTGGCTAAGATTATCTGTGAGAGCCACCAGTGCCTGTAGGGTTCAGCTGTTTATTTAAACAACTTTCATGCTTCTCCTCTCCCTATGATGATGGTGCTGTCACTCAGGCAGCTCCTCTTGCTCTTTTGGGAGGGGGGGAGGTCCAGAGTTCAGAGTGATCAATCCAGGACTTCACAGTTCTGCCCAGTAACTACTGTAGTGAAGAGCCAGAGAGTGCCAAGCAGTGCTCATATAGGTGACTGAGCTAGACAATGTGTACACACACAGGTGATATTAACGGAAGCATAATGATTTAGAGCAGGAGCTTTACCCTGATGGCCACCAGCATCACATAGGGTTTCTCTTTGCTTCTCTTAGCTCTGCTTCCTCATAAAGTTCCACACTTATGAAGCTTTTCTCAATGGGAGAGCAGAGCCTTAATGACATTATCTGCATCTCCTTATCTAGAGATGCCCAAAGCTTAAATCAAGAAATAGAATTCCATTTATATGGAACATAATTCATTGCTCTAAGTTATCTTATTGACATTGGATTTATCTCTTTAGGGAGTTGTCTAGGACGTAATAGATAAAATCTAAATCCAGGATTGCTCCTCTGTTCTTACCAAAGCCCGACACAATGCTCCCCACAGAGCAGATACTCCATGACTCAGTGCCTTTGGCGTGATTAACCCAGAACTTAGGTCACTGCGCTGTTAAGAATACAATGGATTATTTCATGTCTGCACAATTCAAAATAGACACAGCCACTGGTGGCTTATGCCTGTAATCCTAGCTGATAGTTGAGATCTGAGGATCATAGGTTATAGCCAGTCCAGGCAGGAAAGTCCACACAATTAGCAAAATCAGAAGTGTAGGTGTGGCTTAAGTGTTATAGCACCAGCTTGAGTGAAAAAGCTAAGGTACAGCTTCCAGACCCTGAGTTCAAGCCCCAGTGTTCACATTCACACACACACACACACACACACACACACACACACACACACACACACTTCAATCAGAGAGACTTCATGAGCTAGGATCAAATGATTTGTTTAAAATAATAATTTCCACATTCTCCAGGTAATATAAAGTAGAGACCATAGAGCACTAATGGAGCCCAGAGCTTCAATTTCTGAGGGAAATTGCACTTTTACTTTTATGACTTCTGTTTCTGCATCATCTAGAATATTTCTATCTTGCAATACCTTTCTATCTTGCAATACTACTTGTATTTTCTAAATTAACAGGAAGGAGATAAAAGGAAAGGAGGAATCTATTTATTTATTTGCTTATTTTTTATTACATTTAAATAGCTGTACAGAGGAGTTTCACTTCAATATATCAGTTTATGAACATAATGTACCATGATCAATGTAATATCTTTCATCATTTTTGCCCATCCCCCAAACCATTCATTCCTTCAAATTTCCTAGTTCCATTTTCACATATATATGTTGAATATTATGGTATTATTAGCTTACCCTTCTTCTTTCCATTTGTCTTGTCTCCTTCCACTATCCCTGTGAGTTCTACTCAGGAAAAGTGGCTCTTTATTCTCTTTCCATATGAAGCCACAGGTATACTCCTTCTCCTTTGTTCCTCTCTCCATGCAAAAAACTGCATATAGCCCTTCCTAGAATTTCCTGTCCAGCCTAGCACCGGTAACCACCAGGTAAGTGGCCAGTGTACACCTGTAGGTCAGTGGGATGTTCCCCAGGCTCTTCTTCAACTTCTTCAACTGCTGCAGTCACCCCTCCTCTTAACCTTCCCTGAATAATTTCATTAGTTTGTACTATAGTGCAGTCCAGCAGTTTGTCTCTCACATGAACTCTCTTCTGCCTGAACCATGTGGCAGTCTCCTTTTGACAACCCTTACAATCCCCACGCCCTTGACATCACAAAACCAAGCTTCTTGCTCTGCATTTTGTTAAATTGTCAGTTGTTCAAAGGAGTTATACCATTGGAATTCTCCCCTGAATATATCATACTTTGTATGTATACGTATCTGATCCTGGATATGCTTTCATTTGTATTTATAAGTTGAGTCCTGATTATGTGTGTGTGTGTGTGTGTGTGTGTGTGTGTGTGTGTGTGTGTGTGGAAATATTCAGGCATTGTCTCTCTGTGCCTGACTTACATCACTTCATATCATTTTCTCTAAATCTATCTATTTCCCTGAAAATAAAATAATATCATGTTTCTTTATGGAGGAATTTATGACATCACAATTGTGCTACTTGCTCTGGTGATAGGAGTTAGGAGAAAAGCAGCTAGTCACAGAATTGTGGCCTATTGAACTTTCAGACCGACCCAAGTGCTGGTGGCTCACACTTGTCATCCTAGACACTCATGAGGTTCGTAGGACCACAGTTCAAGGCCAGCCTAGGCAGAAAAGACTGTGAGACTCTTTAATCATTAAAACAACAACAACAACAACAACAGAAGTGGCACTGTGTCTCAAGTGGTAGAGCACTGGCCTCAAGCAAATAAAGCTCAGGGACCATGCCCAGGCACTGAGCTTAAGCCCCAGGATCTACACACACACAAATCTTGCAGATGCCATGGTAAGTTGATAAATCAAAAACCTTCTCAACAAAGAAATAGGGCCAGGGATTTACAAAAGAATGAGGATATAAGAAGGACAAAAGAATGAGAAATTAAGGATTGAGACAGTAGACTTTGGCACCAGGACCTTATAGGAAATATTACTGTCTTGGAGCCTTGAATTGTTTCTCTCCATCAAATAAAGAATTATCATGCAGGAGAAGTAGAAGTAGAGTCAAAATTTACTTGAAAGTTAAAAGTAAGATGCTAGAGAAATTGAGGTAAACCTCTTTGCTACTGATGATTTGGTACAAATCCTCAGTCAGGACTTCTAAGAGGACCAACATGAGTTGTATGAGGTCCTGTCTACCTGCTTTCCAGCTGTGGAGAAAGAAGAATTAGAGCGGTATGATGAACAGGAAGAGGAGAGGGGGAGGGGAAGAAGGAAGAGGGATAAAAAACAGTACAGATTTCTCAGTATAAGAGAGCAAGAGGGCTGGGAGTTTGGCCTAGTGGTAGAGTGCTTGCCTAGCATGCACGAAGACCTGGGTTCAATTCCTCAGAAGCACATTCATAGAAAAAAAAGCTAGAAGTGGTGCTGTGGCTCAAGTGATAGAGCTCTAGCCTTGAGAAAAGTCCACAAACAGTTCTAGAGCTCTGAGTTCAACTGGCAAAAGAAAAAAAGAGAGAGAAAGAGCAAGAAGCCAGGAACTGATGGCTCAAGACCATCATCCTAACTACTCAGGAGGCTGCGATCTGAGGATCACAGTTTAAAGCCAGCCTGGGCGGAAAAGTCCATGAGACTCATCTCTAACTAACCACCTACATACACATACACACTTGGAAGTAGAGCTGTGGCTCAAAGAGGTAGGGCATTAGCCTTGAACATAAAAGATCAGGGACAATGCTGATTTCAAGCCCCATGACCAACAAAGGGGCAGGGGAGATGTGGGAGGGGGTGCAGGAGAAATAGGCCTGGAAATCAATACCCAATGTAGGGTCATAGTGCCCCTCTTTTATAGCCATTCTGGGTTTCAGTTATCCTGACCCCAAGAGGGGTCAAGAGATAGATAACTGTCCTTTGAGTGGGTCTGCTCCAGGAATGGTCAGGGGCGCTCCTTTCATGGGATAATGATCTGGCTTTCTCATTATTTTCAAGAAGGATGTTGTCTTTAGGGACCACAGGAAGAGGAGAGGATGTTTTTTATATGGGTTTCTGTCTTTCCCCCTAATCTTTCTCATTTTGCCTCTCCGACAGGAAACAGAAAGGAGACCAACCAATCAGAAAGCTGGTTTCAAAGACTCCAATTCTCCCTATTTAACCCAAACCAAAGCTCTGCAAGTACGATACTGCAAGGTGACTGAGATGGATGGAAAAGTTCTAAATTTTCTGATAATATACCTAGTGTGCTAAGGATTAAGTATGTCTTAAAACATTGATTCATTAATGAAGACTTAATTATGTTAATTACATACTAGTTAATAATGTTATTATTGGTTTATGATACTGTCAATTAATTATATACCAATTAATTCCATTCTGTTTTTAGGAGAACATTTGAAGGGAAGTGCCAGCTACGTTGAAAAGAATCCTTTTTGCCAGATACTGTGGCTTCCACCTGTAATCTTAGCTATTCAAAAGACTAGGATCTGAAGAACTCTGTTCAAAGCAAGCTTGGGCAAGAAAATTCATGAGACTCTTATCTTCAACTAACCAGCAAAAAGCTGGAAGTAGGGATGTGGTTCAAGTGGTAGAGCACTAGCCTTGAGTTAAAAAGTAAAGGGAGTTGCTAAGGCATTGAATTCAAGTCCCAGAGTTCGCACACCAAGAGAATACTAATAATTAATAAAAATTATAGTGCTGTTACTCAATCAGACAAGAAAAACCCATACAGGGCACCATGTGTCTTGTACATGGATCACACTCAGTATGTGTTAGCTAGCATTCTGCAACAGTGCTAAGACTGGGAGAAAGAAAGTTTTCTTTTTGGTTTTCTTTTTCTTTCCTTTATTGTTTCTTTTTCCTTTTTTTGTCTCTTTTTTGGCAGTCCTGGGGCTTGAACTCAGGGCCTGGGCACTGTCTTTGAGCCTTTTCAAGGCTAGATCTCTGCCACATGAGACACAGCACCACTTCCAGCCTTTTTTGTATGTGTGGTACTGAGGAATAAGGCTTTGTGCACTCTAATACCAGGCAAGCACTCTACTACCACTAGGCCACATTTCTGGCCTCAAGAAGTTTTTCCTGTATTCTGAAAATAGATAGTGGTTAGGAGCTTGTAGTTTATACCTGTAATCTTAGCTACTCGGAAGGGTGAGATCTGAAGCTCTTGGTTCAAAGCCAGCTTGGGCAGATAAGACTGTGAGAGTTATCTCCATTTCAACCTGCAAAAGGTCAGAAGTAGAACCATGGCTCAAGTGGTAGAGAGCCAGCCTTGAACAAGAAAGCTAAGTAAGAGCACAAGGACCTGATTCAAGCCCTAGTACTAGCACAAAATGAAAAGAAGAAAAAATTAATAAACAAGTGAATGAATACATACATACATACATATATACATACATACTAAATGCAGGTGTTGTAAGCTGGTGGACACATACAGAATATCTAAAACTACAGAATATCTAACACTAGCTGATACATTTGGCTTACAGTATTTGTTATCAGCAATGAATAATGAGACTTGATAGATAAGTTTCGATTTTCAACATTAACTTTTAAAACAAAATTTCAGAAGATATGGGTCAGAGCAATTAAGTCTTGTAGTTTTGTCCTCTTCTCACCATAGACCAATTATATATTTCACATTGGTCTTACTTGTAACTGATGTGATGGGGCCTGCCCCTGTGGGCTTTGTGGTTTGTGCACTATAATGAATTGTGTAGAGCCTACATATGAAATAGATATGGAGATAATGGAACGAGGTTTGTACAAACAGAATGGATCTTTTAAACCATAATACACACTTTCAAATGAACTTCCCTATTTTTCCCTTAGATACAAGAACATTCAACTGAGCATCATGGCATATACCTGTAATCCAAGTATACAGGAAGCTGAAACAAGAGGACTCCATGCTTAAGGACAGCCTGGAATACATGATGAGATATGATCTGAGGGGAGGGACAGGGGGAGGGAGAGACAGAGAGAAAGAAGAAGAGCAGGAGGGGATGAGGAGGAGGAAGAGGAAGAGGAAGAGGGAAAAATCAAAGAAAGGGGAAAAGGAAAAGAAGGGGAAAAGGGTAGTCTTGAGCAAAAGAAGCTTAGGGACAGAGTCCAGGCACTAAGTTTAAGCCCTAGGACAAAGAAGAAGAGGAAGAAGAGGAAAGAAGAGGAAAGAAGAAGGAGAAGGAGAAGGAGAAGGAGGAGGAGGAGGAGGAGGAGGAGGAGGAGGAGGAGGAGGAGGAGGAGGAGGAGGAGGAGGAGAAAAGTGGAAAAGAAAGAAAGAGAAAGAAAAAGGAAAGAGGAGAGAAATGAATGGAAAGAAAAAGGGGAAAAGAAGGGAAAGATATAGGAAAGAGAGGGGAGGGAAAAGGAGGAGAGTAAGGGGAGGGGAGGGGAGAGAAAGGGGAAGGGGGATGATTTTATGCTTTACTTCCCAGACACAGCCACCATGCCTGTGTCCTCTGCTGCCCCGCCTCCATCACTGAAGACTTAGTTGTGGCAACGCTGGCTTTTTTGCTGGCTGTTGGAGGATCTGGGTTGCAGGACTTGCAGAAGTTGGGGTTCTGTACAGAGGACAGTTAGCAGGTCAGAGCCTTGCCTGGATGACAGCACGATCCTGGCTTGTGTGGCATCTGAGTGAGGATATCGGCAACAGAACAATTAGTTACATTCTGCTGTAAGATATCAGCAGATTGGAGGTTCTCCTACACCTGTCATATATTTTATTGTCATTCTTGCTTCCTGATAAGCTCTTGCCACTGGATCTATTTTCTAGAGAATCTAGAATAAGGTGTATGTGTTCATCACAGACAACTTGTAAAATGCAAGAAGACAAAAAGAACAAAATTTGTTTAAAAAAAATTACTCATAGCCAGGCACCAGTGGCTCATGCCTATAATGCTAGCTACTCAGGAGACTGAGATCCAAGGATTCCAGTTCTGAAGCCAACATACCCAAAAGGTCTGTAAAACGTTTATCTCCAAATAACCATTGAGATTTTGCTCAAATGGTAGAGCACCAGTTGAGGAAAATCTAAAGGATAGTGCTCTGGCCCAAGAGGCACAAAAATTTAAAAAACAAAGTTCACCCATATCCCTACTTTTGAACACATTTCAGAAAGTGTTGAAATTTCATCTCAGTTCCTGCTTTCACTTCTTTTTCTTCTTCCTTGCTGACTCCCTCAATTCAAGTGAAGCCACAAAGAAAAAACTTAGAAAGGTGTGGCTGAGAGGATTTGATATCCTTTTTGCTATAAAGAGCCTTTTATTTTCTTTTTTTTGCTAGGCACTAATAGTTCATGCCTGCAATCTTAGTTGCTCAGGAGAATGAGAGTAGAGGGTCAAAGTTCAAAGCCAGCTTGAGCAGGAATGTCTGTGAGATTCTAAACTCCAATTAACCACCAAAAAGCTGGAAGTATAGCTGTAGTTCAAGTGGTAGAGCACTTAGGGGAAAAACTTTGTGTGCAGGCCCTGAATGCAAGTCAAAAAGAGAGAAAAGAAACAGGATGGAAGGAAAGAAGGAAGGAAGGAAGGAAGGAAGGAAGGAAGGAAGGAAGGAAGGAAGGAAGGAAGGAAGGAAGGAGAAAGCTTCTATAATGAACATGATAATAGAAGTAGAGTAAATTAAAGAGGAGTGGGAGAAGCTGGTACATCAGAGATTTGTGGCTCACAACAGTAAGCTTTACTCCTTGAGAGGCTGAGATATGGTGGACTGAGATTCAAAGATGGCTTGAGTAGAAAAGTTTAAGAAACCCCATTTGTAACTAATGAGCCAAAAGCCAGGATGGAAGTGTGGTTCAAATGGTAGAGTACCAGCTATAAGTCAGGAAACTAAGCCTGAGCTTGAGGACAGGAGTTCAAGCTCTGGTACCTGAATATATCTATAAAAGTAAAGAATCCTCAGACTGGCCAGGAATGGAGACTGAAGAAAGCACAGATTGTGGTAGATGAAGGACAAAGACTACCACATGAAGGCACTGAGATGTTTCAGACCAAATCTAATGGGACAAAAGAAAGATGAACTAAAATTGTAAACCTCCCCCCACCTTTGGGTGATATTATAGTTTGAACTCAGAGTCCTGGTTTGCCAAACAAGCAATCTGCTCCTTGAGGCAGAGTTATCTCTCCCTTTTTTGCTTTAGTTTCTTTTCTGGGTAAGTGCTTTTTACCTTGGCCTGGAACTGCAGCCTTCTAACATCTGCTTCCATGTTGAGATTACAAGTGAACACCACCATATCTGGCCTGATGTTAAGGACCTAATGGAAAAGAAAAGGTAGAAGCCAGGCAGTGGTAGCACAAGCCTGTAATCTCAGTTACACAGAGTCTAAGGTCTGAAATTTAATCCAGCCTGAGCAGGAAACTATGAGATTCTTTTTCTTTTTCTTTTTGAGAATCATGGGGCTTGAACTCAGCCTGGCACTGTCCCTGAGCTCTTCAGCTCAAGACTACTGCCATACCCCTGGGCCTGAATGCTGTCCCTGAGCTCTTCAGGTCAAGGCTACCACCCTACCCTAGAGGTTGATTTGAGATGAGTCTCAGGTCCTTTTGTGCCCGGGCTGGCTTTGAACCTTGATCCTCAGATCTCAGCCTCCTGAGTAACCAGGATTACAGGCATGAGCCACTGTGCTCGGCTTTTTTATTTGTTTTTCTTCTTCTTTTTTTTTTGTAAAAACATAGTATTTTATTGTCAGGGTGTTGTATAGAGGAGTTACAGTTACATTCATCAGGTGGTGGATACATTACTTTATGAGTATTGATACCACCGTCCTATATATTTCTCACACTTTCCCTCCCCCAGACCCCTCCAATCATCTTGTTTTTCCCCTTTCCTTCCCTATTTCAAATAAACAAATAAATGTATATACAGCATACCAGGTATCAAGATCAAATAGAGTAACAACACAAGATAAACCATAAGGAGAAAAAAAGAGATAGGAAATAACTTCACAAAGTACATTAAGAACAACAACCACGAAGTTAAACCTCTTTTTTTCTATATACTGGAGTTAATTTTGCTTAACCTTATCCTGTAGGGTCATATACATAGCTTTTGAGCTATTGTAATCCTCTGATAGAATCCTAGATATGTACTAATTATTACAAATGAGGGAAACCATGAAGCCTATGTTTCTTTGGGTCTGGCTTACTTTACCTCATATGATTTTTTTTCAAGTCTTTCCATTTCTTTATGAATGTGGCAGTCAATCTTTCTGATGGAAGCGTAGATTTCAATTGTGTATAAATATCACATCTTCTTGATCCATTCATCTACTGAGAGGCATTTTGGCTTGTTTCATATCTTCGCTATGGTAAATAATACTGCAATGATCATGGTTATGCTAGTAGCTTTAGTATAATTTTGTTTCTGGATATTTGGGTAAGTGCCCAAAAGTGGAATTATTGAGTCATAGGGGAGCTATGTTTAGTCTTTTGAGGAATTGTCATACTGCTTTCCATAGTGGTTGAGCAAGTTTACACTGCCACCAACAGTGCAGTAGTGTTCCCTTCTGGCCACATTCCCACCAACATCTGTTACTAGATTTCTTGATAATGGCCATTCTAACTAGAATGAGGTGGAATCTCAAAGTTATCTTGGCTTGCATTTCTTTTAGAGCCAGAGATGTGGAGCATTTCTTCATGTGCCAATTGGCCACTCTTATTTCCTCTTCAGAGAAGTCTCTCTTTAAGTCTTTAGCCCACCTTTTAATGGGATGGTTGTTTCTTGAGGATTTGTTTTTGAGACTCTATTTTTTTAGCTGTGCATATATTTTAGATATGAGGCCCTTGTCTGTTGCCTGGCTAGTGAAGATCTTCTCCCACTCTGTGGGCTTTCTATTTAACTTGCTAGCTATGACCTTTGCCGCACAGAAGCTCTGCAGTTTAGTGCAGTCCCATTTCTTTCATTTGTTGTGTTTCAAGGCCTTTATTAAGAAAGTTTTGACCTGTGCCACAGAGCCCCAGTGTATGTCTGATTGCTTCCTGTAAAGTTTTCAGGGTGTCTGCTTTTACCTCAATATCTTTGGTCCATTTGGAATTAATTCTGATGCAGGATAACATATAGTTATCCAACTTTAGTTTTCTACAGGTGCTTAACTAATTCTGCCAGCATCACTTGTTGAAGAGGCTGGCTGTCTTTCTTCCATTCTGTTTTTTTTGGGTCCCTTATCAAAGATTAGGTGGCCATAGGTCTGAGGGTTGATTTTGGGTCTTCAGTTCTATTCCGTTGATTCTCAGGCCTGTTCTTATGCCAGTACTAGCTGTTTTCATTACTATAGATCTGTAATAGAGTCTGAGGTTTGGTGTTGATATTATTCCAAGGCTGTTGTTACTATTAAGGATTCTTTTTGCTAATTCAGTTTGTTATTGTTGCATCTGAATTTTGGGATTGCTTCCTATATTTCATTAAAGAATGACATTGGGATATTGATGGGTATTGTGTTGAATTTGTAGGTAGCCTTTGGCATGATTGCTATTGTCATATTGTTAATTCTTCCAATTTAGGAGCTTAAGAGGTTTTTCCACTTCCTTAATTCTGCTTTATTTTCCTTCAGGTTTTTAAAGTTTTCATCATAAAAGTTCTTTGCATCCTCAATTAAGTTAATTTCTAAGTATTTAATTTTCTTTGAGACTGTTGCAAAAGGAGTTGCTTTCCTGATTTCAGCCTTGCTCATCTCACTGTTGGCATTCAAGAAAGCCAATGATTTTTGAGTGTTAATTTTTATAACCTGATACTTTGCCAAAGTATCAAATCATCTTGAGTGACTTGTAGTGGAGTCTATAAGGTTCTTTACAGAATCAAGTCATCGTCAAAGAGGGAAAGTTTTACTTCATTTTTTCCCTATTGGGATCCCTTTTATGTTTATTTGTTTTGGAATTCTATACTCTATTGAAAAGGAATGGAAAGAGTGGACATTCTTGTCTCATGTCCAATTTTAGAGGGAATGGCTTTAACTTTTCACCATTAAATATAATGTTAGCTGTAAATTTGTTATAGAAAGTCTTTATTATCTGAGGAATGCTCCATGGATTCTGAGTTTCTCCAGAGCTTTTAGCATAAAGAGGTGTTGAATATTATCACATGACTTTCTGTACCTATTGAGATGATCATGTGATTCTTGTCATTGCTCCTGTTGATGTGATGAATTATATTAATTGATTTGCATATAATGAACCAGCTTTGCATCCCTTGGATGAATCCTGTTTGATCATATTGTATAATTTTTGATGAGTTGTTGAACTCCATTGGCTAATAGTTGTTGAATAGTTTGTTGCATTGATGTTCATCAAAGAAATGGGTCTATAGTTCTCTTTCTTTGATGAGTTCCTGTCTGTTTTTTGGGGGATAAGGGTGATGCTGGCTCCATAGAATGAGTTTGGTAGAGAAATTTTGCTTTCAGTTTCATTGAAGAGTTTGAGGAGTATTGTTGGGTGTTCTGCTTTGAAGGCCTTATAGAATTCAGCTGTGATTCCTTCAGGTACTGGGCTTTTCTTGGATGGGTGGTCTCTTATTGCCATTTCTATTTCATTACTTGAAATAGGTCTGTTTAGTTGGTTTAGATCTTGGTTTAGTTTGGATATATTAATATATACTAGAAGTTGTTCCATTTATTCAAGATTCTAAAATGTGTTGGCATAAAGGTTTGAAAAGTATTCCCTTATGATATTCTAGATCTTGGTAATTTCTGTCATGCTATTTCCATCCTTATCCCTGATTTTGTTTATTTTGGTGTGCCCTCTTCTTTTTTTGATAAGATTTGCTAAGGGTCACTTTTGTTAATTTTGTTAATATTTTCAAAGAACCAACTCCATGTTTTGTTGATTTTTCTTTCTTGTATTATTTTTTTTACTCTAATTCATTTAATTCTGATTTCATTTTAAAAATTTGTTTCGTTCTACTGATTGGGGTTTGGTTTGTTGCTCTTTTTCCAGGAGCTTAAGGTACATCACTAAGTGTTGGTTTGAGTGTTCTGCAATTTGTTAATGAAGGCACTCAGAGGTATAAATTTTCCTCTGAGTACTACTTTTGCTGTATTTTGTGTGCTCCTTTTTGCTAAACACCTTAAACTGTTGAATTTCTGTTCTGATCTCTTCAATGACCCATGGTGATTCAATCATGTGTTGTTTAGTCTCCATGAGTTACAAGGTTTTCTATGGTGGCATTTAGTCTTGAGTTTCAATTTTATACTATCGTGGTCTTAGAGAATGAAGAAAATAATTTCAATATTTCTGAATTTGCACATATTTGCTTTGTGCCCTAATTAGTAATCTGTTTTGGAAAATGTTCCATGTGCTGCTGAAAAGAACGTACATTCTGGTGTTGCTGGGTGGAATAATCTGCAGATGTCTGTTAGATCTAATTGGTCCACGCAGTTGTTCAGTTCTGAGGTTTCTCTGTTGAGCTTTTGCATTGTTAATCTATCCAGAAGTGACAGTGGTGTGTTAAGATCACCAACAATCACTGTGTTTAGATCTATGTGTGTTTTTAGGGTAAGTAAAGTTTGTTTGGTGAAGTTGGTGTACAGATATTTAGAATGGTTATATACTCCTGAAGAAGAGATCTGCTTATTAGTATGTAATAACCTTCTTTATCTCATCTCACTAATTTTAATTTGAAGTCTATTTTTTATGATATAAGTATGGCAACTCCAGCCTGTTTGTGGGGGCCATTTACTTGATGGATTTTATTCTAACCTCTCACTTTCATATTTTTCTTTTGGGGGCCAAGATGTATCTCTTAAGGACAGTCGAAAGATGGATCTTGCTTTTCAATCCAACTACTCAGTCTATGTCATTTAATTGGCAAGTTAAGTCTATTGATATTGAGAGCTAGAATTGAAAGGTGTTAGTTCCTGCCATTTTATCTGTTTAGTTAGGGACTGTGTTTTGTCAATTCTTTATATAATTAACTGGTATTCTGTTTTGGCGCCATTTCTCTATCATTATCATATTCATATTGGTTGTCAATGTGTAGAAGAACATACTTGAGAATTTTCTGTAGTGTTAGTTACTGTTAGTGTTAGTTACTCTAGTGTTACTGTTTCATTTTTTCCTTGCTGGGGAAAGCTTTTATTTTTTCCTGGGTATTTTTAACTGGGTATTCTTTGTTGGTAGTTATTTGTTTTTAGGGCATGGCATACATCATTCCAGGCTCTTCTTGTTTACATGGTCTCTGCTGAGAAATCTGTGGTTATTTTGATTGGTCTCCCTTTTTAGGTGATTGTTCTCCTCTCCCTGGCATGTGTAAGGTTCCTTTCCTTTGTCTCTATTGTTTCTGTATGAATTATAAAGTGACAGTAGATGTCTTGTTCTGGTCTTGTCTGTCTGGGATTTTTAAAGCTTCTTGTATCTGGATAGGTCTGTCCTTCTGCATATTTGGGAAATTCTCTGTGGTTATTCCTTTGAATATATTTTCTACTCCATTAACCTCCTTCTCCAAGCCCTTTTCAATACGGATTAGCCTTAAATTAGGTTTCCTAATTGGATCTTCTTAATTGTATCACCCAAAGAGATCTGTCATGTTTCTTGGGTTTGTTTTGAATAATTTTCTGGACTTTATAGAATCTAGGCTATTTTCAATTCCACAGATTCTCTCATCTGCATCATCTAACCTGCTATTAATACTTTCTACTTCTGTTTTTTATTTCCCTTCCTTCTAGTTTGTCATTTTTGATGGCTTCCACATCTTGTTTCAGATATTGCATTGACTTCTTTACCTCCTTGATTTGGTTTTGAGTGCTCTCTCTCAAATTTTTTGTCTGAATGGCTATAACTTTCATTGGACTTTTGTTGGAATTCATTAACTTTTTGTTGGTGGATTCCATTAATTCCTCTATTAGCTGCACATATAACCTTATTCATGCATTCAATCTTTTCATTCACCATGTTTACCAGTAGCATTTGTAGAACATTTTGAGGACTCTCTTCTAGGTTTTTCATTTTTTGCTCTGTTTCCTGTTTATTTTGAGTGGGAAATGAGAGTCTCGACTTGCCATTTTTCTTTTCATTTCTTTTTTTTCCCTTTTTTATATCAGTCATGGAATTTGGGCATTTTATGTCAATCTGGGACTGGGCATTGTCTCTGAGCTTTTCAGCTCAAGGCTACCGCCCTACCACTTGAGTCATAGTGCCACTTCTGGTTTTCTGGTGATTAATTGGATATAAGAGTCTCACAGGCTTTTCAGTGCCCAGGCTGGCTTTGAACTGAGATCCTCAGGTGTCAGCCTCCTGAGTAGCTAGACACTGCTCCCAGCAACTGGCCATTTTTCTTGAGTTTGTTGTTCTGCCCATTTGGAAATGAGAGAAACACTAATACCACACACAATTAAAATTTTAAGGTAAGAACTAACCCACAGCTTTATAGCTGCACAGACTACAGAGGTTCACAATTTTAGACAGGTATTTTCACTTTCTCTCTCATTTTGTGCATTTAAAAACATATTCAATACTACCATAGAGCAATTTAAGGAAAAATCCAACCTGATCCCCATGAGGTTTAAATCAATCTGGACTTACAGTATAAAATACAGATACAGTCTGAATCAATAACAATCAACTGTAGGTCCATGAACTATGAAAATTAAAGAAGGAGCAAAGGACTAGAAATAGAGAGCTATAATGAAAGGCAAGAGGAGAAGATAAGAGAAGAGTAATATAGGAAAAGAAAGGAATGGAGAATGATATCTGAGACCCTAAGTGGGAGAAATGGAAAAATAATGATTAAAAAAGAAACAGAGAAAATAGTGATAGAGTTCTTGCCTAGCACGCAGGAAGCTCTGGGTTTGAGTCCTTGGTACCACATACAGAGAAAAAGTCATAAATGTTTCTGAGTCTCAAAGTGGTAGAGTGCCAAGCCTTAAGAAAGCCCAAGGACAGTGCCCAGGCCCTGAGTTCAAGAGTCATGACTGGCAAAGGAAGAAAGAAAGAAAATAGAAAAAATTATTCAGTTTATTTTGGTTTTTCCAATCAGTTTATTTGAGTGCACAGAAATAGTTCTTCCTTATAGACTAGAGTCTTTGTGACTTTCCTCCCAGGGTAATTTACTGGCAGGATGATGTGCTTTGTGTGTCCACAAAGTTTGCTGTTTTCTGTAGTTTGAATGTGGATGTTTTATCCTATCTGGACTCCATGGTGAGATTCAGACTCTCTCTAACCCAGCCAGGAGCCATTATTGTTTCTATCATCTCAGCTGGGGTGGGGGCGGGGGACACGCAGACCTCCTCTGGCTGTGTTTATCTGGAGTGGAAAGTTGCCCTGCCAAGGGAGGTATTTCTCCCTCCAGTTCAGGGAAATGCTCCCCAGGCTGAGTTGACAGTGATCAGATTTCTTTACCCTTTGGAAAAATGGTGCTGCATACAATACTTCTCAGGCTCTAGTTATCTGCTAGCTAGTCTGGTAGGATCTTTGCCAGTAGCCAAGGAGGCGCTGTTCTTGGCTGGTGGGGCAGGGACTACCTTGCAAGTTCTATGCTGTTCTGTGAGGACTGAGTCCTAACTATAGGACTATATCAAGAGGCTGATATCTGAGGATCTTGGTTTGAAGCCAAAGCTGACCCAGGCAGAAAAGCTATGAGACTCTTATCTCCTATTAAACACCAAAACTGAGAAGTGGAACTATGGCTTTTGTGTTATGGTTGCCAGCCTTGAGCAAAATGTCTAAGGGACAGCAACCAGGACTTGAATTCAAGCCCCAGATCCAGTGTATAAATAATAATAGTTAAAAACCTTCTGTTGGACATCTGCAGAATATTCCACCCAGCAACAACACAATATACGTTTTTCTCAGCAGCACATGGAACATTTTCCAAAATAGATCACATCTTAGGCCATAAAACAAACCTGGTCAGATTCAGAAACACTGAAATTATTCCATGCACACTCTCAGACCACAAAGGCATCAAATTGGAACTGAATACACATCTCCACCAACAAAAACCTTGTAACTCATGGAGATTGAACAACACATTGTTGAGTCACCAATGGGTCATTGAAGAGATCAGAACAGAAATCCAACAGTTTATGAAATTTAACAGTAAGGAGCACACAAAATACCAACTCCTTTGGGACACAGCAATGGCAGTACTCAAGAAAATTTATAGCGCTGAGTGCCTACAACAACAAGTTGGAAAAATTGCAAACCAACTACTTAATGCCTCACCTCAAGCTCCTGGAAAAAGAGCAACAAACCAACCCTAATCCCAGTAGAAGAAAGCAAATTATTAAAATCAAAGCAGAATTAAATGATTTGGAATCCAAAAAAACTATAGAAAGAATCAACAAAACAAGGAGTTGGTTCTTTGAAAGAATTAACAGAATTGACAAACCCTTAGCAAGTCTTACCAAAAAAAGAAGAGAGCATATCGAAATAAACAAAATCGCAGATGAGAATGGTAATATCACGACAGAAATTACCAAGATCCAGAATATCATGAGGGAATACTTCTCAAACCTTTATGCCAACAAATTTGAGAATCTAGATGAAATGGATGAATTCCTAGCCAATATTACCATACCCACACTGAACCAAGAACTAAGCCAGCTCAACAGGCCTATTTCAAGCTCTGAAATAGAAATGGCAATTAGAGAACTTCCACCTAAGAAAAGCCCAGGGCCAGATGGATTCACAGCTGAATTCTATAAGGTCTTCAAAGCAGAGCTTACACCAATACTCCTCAAGCTCTTCAACGAAATTGAAAATGAAGGTTCTTTACCAAACTCATTCTATGAAGCCAGTATAACCCTCATCCCCAAACCAGACAGAGATTCATCAAAGAAAGAGAACTATAGACTTATTTCTTTGATGAACATCGATGCAAAACTTCTCAACAAAATATTGGCCAACCGTCTGCAACAACTCATCAAAAAAATTATACACTATGATCAAACTGGATTCATCACAGGGAGGCAAAGCTGGTTCAACATACGCAAATCAATTAATATAATTCAACACATCAACAGGAGCAAGGACAAAAATCACATGATTGTCTCAATAGACGTGGAAAAGGCATTTGACAAGATCCAACACCCCTTTATGTTAAAAGCTCTGGAGAAACTAGGAATCCATGGAACATTCCTCAATGTAATAAAGGCTGTGTATGAGAAACCCACAGCTAGTATTACACTTAATGGTGAAAAGCTAAAGCCATTCTTTCTAAAATCAGGAATGAGACAAGGATGCCCACTCTCTCCACTACTCTTTAACATAGTACTAGAATTCCTAGCCACTGCAATAAGGCAAGAAGCAAGCATAAAGGGGATCCAAGTAGGGAAAGAGGAAATAAAACTATCCCTCTTTGCAGATGACATGATTCTGTATTTAAAGAATCCTATAGACTCTACTCCCAAGCTCCTTGAGCTGATTCAAAACTTTGGACGAGTAGCAGGCTCTAAAATCAACCCTCAAAAATCAACTGCCTTCCTTTACGCCAACAGTGAGAGGAACGAGGCAATAATCAGGAAAGCAACTCCTTTCACAATAGCCTCAAAGAAAATAAAGTACCTAGGAATTACCTTAACTAAGAATGTAAAGGACCTTTTTGATGAAAACTTTAAAACCCTAAAAAAGGAAATTAAAGCAGAACTAAGGAAATGGAAAAACCTCCCATGCTCCTGGATTGGAAGAATCAACATTGTGAAAATGACAATGTTGCCAAGGGCTATCTACAAATTCAATGCAATACCCATCAATATCCCAATGTCATTCTTTAAAGAAATAGAAGAAGGAATTCAAAATTTCATATGGAATAATAAAAGACCCCGTATAGCAAAAACACTTCTTAGCAGAAAGAACAGCGCTGGAGGAATTTCAATTCCAAACTTTAGACTCTATTACAGAGCTATAATTCTCAAAACAGCTTGGTACTGGCACAATAATAGGCCTGAAGACCAATGGAATAGAACTGAGGACCCAGATATTAAATCACAGACCTATGGCCACCTAATCTTTGACAAGGGAGCCAAAAAAATAGAATGGAAAAAAGACAGCCTCTTCAACAAGTTGTGCTGGCAGAACTGGTTAAGCACCTGCAGAAAACTAAAGTTGGATCCTTCTTTGTCACCTTGCACTAGAATTAACTCCAAATGGATCAAAGACCTGGAGGTAAAAGCTGACACACTGAAAACTTTACAGGAAGGAATAGGAGATACACTAGGCCTCCTTGGCACAGGTCAAAACTTTCTTAATAAGGACCAAGAATCACAACAAATCAGAGAAAGGCTGGATAAGTGGGACTGCATTAAACTGCAGAGCTTTTGTATGGCAAAGGACATAGCTAGTAAATTAAATAGGAAGCCTACAGAGTGGGAGAAGATCTTCACCAACCAAACAACAAACAAAGGCCTCATATCTAAAATATATCAACAACTCAAAAAATTGCATCACTCCAAAACTAACCTCCAAAGTAACAACCATCCCATTAAAACATGGGCCAAAGACCTAAAGAGAGTCTTCTCTGAAGAAGAAACAAAAATGGCCTATAGACACATGAAGAAATGCTCAACATCTCTGGTCATAAAAGAAATGCAAATCAAAACAACTCTAAGATTCCACCTCACTCCAGTTAGAATGGCCAGGATCAGGAAAACGAATGACAACAGATGCTGGAGGGGATGTGGCCAGGAGGGATCAATACTACACTGTTGGTGGGAGTGCAAACTCGTTCAACCAGTATGGAAAGTAGTGTGGCAGTGCCTTAAAAGGCTAAACATAGAACTCCCCTATGACCCAGCAATTCCACTACTTGGCATTTACCCAATCATCCAGAAACAAGGGCATACTAAATCCACTAGCACAACAATGTTCATTGCAGGACTATTCACCATAGCAAAGATATGGAACCAACCTAGATGTCCCTCAATTGATGAGTGGATCAAGAAGTTGTGGTATTTGTACACAATGGAATTCTATGCTGCTGTCAGAAAGAATGACATTGCCCCATTTGTTAGGAAATGGAAAGACTTAGAAAAAATCATATTTAGTGAAGTAAGCCAGACTCAAAGGAACTTAGGCTCAATGGTTTCCCTCATTTGTCATAATCAGTAGAAACCTTGGGCTCTACTAGCAGATGTCTGCAATAGAGCAAAATCCTGATACATAAGGCCATATAGTGTAAAGCTAATTGAAAGGACCTCCAGGATATTGAAACAAAAGCCATATAAGTAACGATTGTTGTCCTTAATGTACTATGTTGTCTCTCATCTCCTTTGCTGTCACTTGGTCATCTCATATTGTTACAGTATCTCACTTTGTTATCTGATATATTGAATTTAGTTGTACTTGGTTATTTGAAATGTGATAGGGAAGGGGGGAAAACCAAGACGGGTGGGGGGGGGTAGGGTAATGGGTACCAAGACATGTGAAAGGGTATCAATGTATGTGAATTAATGCACCTTCTATCTGGCAAATATCATGTAACCCTTTTACTAATTACAATAAAAAATTTAAAAAAACCTTCTGTTGTGATTAATTGCACTTTAAATTTTCATAAGTAGTTGTCTGGCAATGGGGAGAGGGAATTGTTAATAAGTATGTATTTATGTAAATAAATGCCTTTTATAATTTGATATCTGTGAATCAGTCCCAGCACTGAACTAAGTTCTTCCCATTGGTATTGCATATTAATCATTTCTGGAGGTGACTTGGGATGGGTAGCAATAAAAGTTTGGGTGAATGCATTTTTGATTGACCCCGGAATTATTTTGCCAGAAAATTCAAAATGTAGCAATCATGATGCAGAGTTTACACTTCTCAGGAGAACTCTATAGATTTTCATATCCCATTTACCTCCATAGTGAGATCATTTATCTTGATTACAAGGAGTAGCGAAGGAAGTAATTGTCATGTGCTGCCTATTATAAAAGTGCTTTGAAATAAATTAAAAGAAACAAAGATAAAGAGGTTTATAAAACCAGCCATCGGACAGGCACAACAATGTTCATTTCCGATAACCAACAGTAAACGACCCCAAAATTAGAGATGCTATCTTAGAGTGTCATAATGGTTTTTATTCCTTTCCAGTTCATTAAATATCAGCTTTTATGTATATTTGTATGTATCTATTTTTGTGCCAGTACTGAACTCAGGAGTCTGGGTGCTGTCCTTTAGCTTTTCCACTCAAAGCTATTGATATACCACTTGAGTCATAGCACCATTTCTGACTTTTTGCTACTTAATTGGTGATAAGAGTCTCATGGACTTGTCTGCTGAGTTGGCTGCAAACTGCAATCCACAGATTTCAGCCTCCCTCCTAGCTAGGAGTTCAGGTGTGAGCCAGCCTTATCTACCTATCTATCTATCTATCTATCTATCTATCTATCTATCTATCTATCTATCTATCTATCTATCTACCTATCTATCTATCTATCTACCTATCTGTCTATTTATTTATTGCCAGTTCTGGGGTTTAAACTCAAGGCCTGGACACTGTCCTTGAACATTTTTGCTCAAGGTTGGTGCTCTGGTACTTGAGTCACAGCACCACTTCCAGCTAACAAATACCTTTTAAAAACACATCTGTAATCCTAGACTCAGAAGGCTGAGATCCAAGGATCGAGATTCCAAACCAGCCTGGGCAGAAATGTGTCTGAGACTCTTAATTTTAATAAACTACCAGAAAACAGGAAATGGCTCAGTGGTAGAGAACTAGCCTTGAATAAAAAAGATCAGGGACAGTACCAGCCCTTAAGTTCAAGTTCCATAACCAACAACAACAAATCCAAACAATAAGAAATAAGCATATCTGGCCAGGCACTGGTGGCTTATACCTGTAATCCCAAGGTTTAGAAAACACACAAGGATTCTTGTGTGTTATTTATTTATTTAATTCTGAAGTAGTTGTACAAAAAAGATTTCTTTTTTTAAATTTTTTATTGTAATTAGTAAAAGGGTTACATGATATTTGCCAGATAGAAGGTGCATTAATTCACATTCATACAAAAAAGATTTCAATTCAACATGTCAGTTTATGAATACAATGCGTCTTGATCAATGTCACACTCCCCCCATCTCTTCTAGTTTCACCCCTCCCCTCAAGTAATCTGGCTCCATTTTTCAAATATGCTCATTGAATAATATGACTACTATGAGGGTTCCTTAGAATAAAAACCTTTTAGACGAAGTCAGGGAAACTGAGCCAGGAATTTGACCCCTTATGGGGAACTAAGGAATGCTATAAAACAGAAGCTTTTCTTTAACTGAACCCCAGATCCTGTTTTTCAGAAGAAAGTCCCCTGACCTCCTGTGGAGTAATGTGTAACTACCATTACAAAAGCCACCAAGTCTGCTGCCATATAATGTGTAACTACCATCGTAAAAGTCCTTTGTTTCAAAATGTAAGGGTTTGAGAAAGAGGAGAGGCTTGAGGGTGAGTAGAGGCAAATGAAAGTTTACTTAGGGTATACTTCCCTGCCAATCCCAACCAGAGAGATTGGGCAGGAACCTAAGAAAGTTGGAGATTTTATAGGCGGGGGTGGAGGGATGGGGGTTGGGGAGGAGAAAAACATTTTTAGCTTATAAGGACTGTGATTAACAGGGCAAATACAATCAATCAGTTTACGGGGACTGTGATTAATCAGGCAGGTGCAATCAGCATTGCACAGGTGTATGGGACCACAGCCATTCATCAGAAGAGGGAGCAGCCTCTGCTGCCACTTCAGTTGTCCTGTGGACCCTCAGTGGCCTAACATAAAAGAGCTTGATGTTATCATGTGAATGGAACCCTGCAACTCGAACCTGTTTGAGGTGTGTACTCTTATAAGCGCACTTGCCCCGGCTCAGTCTCAGATTTAGCTGCTGAGTCTACACTGTGTTTCTGTAAATCCCCGTTGGTGAGCTCATTCTCCAGCATGTAACAACTACACTTGAACATTCTTCTTTTCTCCATTCATTCCCCACACCCAATGATATCCTTACCCCTTACAAAACATGTTTTAGCTTCCTGGTATTTATGTTGTCAAATAATGAGTTTGTTGTTCAAAAGCATTATACCATTTCGCCCCTGTGTAAACGTCATACTTTAGTTTATATGTTTGTTCATATATGCATAGGATCCTGTATCTGTTTACACATTTATAATTTAGATGTAACTTCCAAATGTGAGTGAAATCATGAGTTCTTTTCTGAGCCTGACTTACTTCACTTAACATCATTATTTCCAGGTTCTTTCATCCATTTCCCTGAACATAATAACATCATTCCCCAACATAACATCAGTCAGTGTGTTTTAATCAGAAAAGCCAGACATCATGGATCTGCCTTTGGCTACGCAGAGTTGGCTAAGACCAGGTTAAATGTTCTCCAAATGATGAGGCCTATTATTACTAGGAGGTGGTCAGAGATTCCAGATTCTTGGGGTGTCCAATAAAGAATGAACACACACACACACACACACACACACACACACACACACACACACACTTGTGAAGTGGCAATAAATAAGTAGTTTTAATCAGAAGAGAGAAAGTATATAGCTAAAGGAAACAGAAGACTTGAGAGGGATGATTCTAGAGCAAACCACATGGTTAATTTCTGTCATACTATTCATTGTACACATGTGCAAATAGAACCAGGGAATTTGAGGGGTGGGAGGTGTTGTGCCCTGAGACAGGGTCCCCAAAGAAAACCACCATGATAGAGGCGTCTGAAATGCAAAAGCAAGGTTTATTGCAGGTTACAAGCCAGGCAGGGAACTCTTCCAGTCCATGCAGTGAGGCAGGAGGAGCTGTTAATCAGGGTTTACACAGTCTTTTTATAGGCAAAAATCACAGGTTTACATCCATCAGGTGGTGGAGTGAGATAAGGGGACTTCCCAGGCTGATGGGAAATTCTCACACCCTGTTGAGTCCCATTCAACTGTCAGAGAGTAGTTTTATGGCTTGGGAAACAAATGTTATACATGTTATACGTGCAGTCTAATTTTGACAGAAAATAGGCTAGTTCCTGGAGCTTATGGACACCTGTGCGAACAATGGCTCACTAGGGTTCAGAAGTTCCTGTTTGTGCAGCCTCTGGGTCCTTGGAGATTTTTTGAATCTGAGTTTTTTATTCTGCTTACTGAAAGGGGAATAATTTTGGGTCTGGAGGTAGTTATTTTTCATTTCTGTAGGAGGTAGACATTGTGGAAGAAAAATGGAAAAGGTATCACTGATTATACCACAATGTACTCACAAAGTGATGTGTTGAACTGAAACTCCTTTGTACAACTATCTAAAGATTATTTTAAAAATTTTAAAACAGAATTTCAAGATGTCTAGAGGTTAGCAAGTGTAGGAGGAGTTTAAGGCAATGATAATGAGCTGATCTCAGAGAAATGACAGATCAGGACTTGACAGATTTTTGGAAGGGATCTACTAACAAAGCTATTATCTCATAATTTTTTCCAGTCCTGAAGCTTGAACTCAGGGCCTGCGCACTGTCCCTGATCTTCTTTGCTCAAGGCTAGTGCTCTATCACTTATGCCATAGCAGCACTTCTGGCTTTTTCTGTGTGTGTGTGGCACTAAGAAATTTAACCCAGAGCTTTGTGCATGCTAAGTAAGCAAGCTACCACTTAGCCACATTCCCAGACTTTATACCATAATTTTAACAATATGCATGAGATGTAATAAAGTTACATGAAACCTTGAGGAGAACATTTTTGCACAAAGGTCAAGCTAAGGATACAAGTGAGGTGAGATGAGGTTTAGTAAAGCTTCTCTTTAAATATAGGAACTCTTCATTTAGGGGGCTTGACTTTAATCACAGAATAAGAATTTCTGGAAAAGAAAACTTGACAGAACTTTGAGTCAGTAAGCAAGCAGGCAAACAGACCCAAAAGATCAAGGGTACACACTCTAATAGAGTGTGAGTATTCTCCTAGGGAGAGACAGCTCTTTGGGCTGCTGGGGTATTTACAGGGTAAAAGCAGGGGGTCTGGCTTCAATGTTATGCAGATAGGTGCTTTGTCTTTGCTCTAATTACACCTGGAGTTACTTTCTGAGTTTCCAGGTAAGAATGCATCCTACCATAAAACAGAAGCTCATCTTTGAGACAAGGCCTTCCCTGTTATCTGTATTTTGGGCAGCAAGCTTAAGTTTTTTCAGGAAGGCATATATTCTGTAAGTTGGCTGTTAAGTTGGATGAGATATGCATCGCTCAGAAAGAAATATATTCTCTTGTCACTCTTTGAAGCAAAGATAGCACTTTTATGTCTCTAAACACTATAATTTTGAGTTGTCTTTACCAGGCTTCGGTTTCCTTAAGTTATCCTGCTTCACAAGGAGTTCCATTGTGCAGGAGGTCAGTAATGTTAGCCATTCAGGAGGCTGAGATCTGGAGGTGACAGTTCAAAGCCAGCCTGGGCAGGGAAGTCCATGAGACTCTGATCCCCAAGTGGCACCAGAAAAATGGAAGTGGCACCAGAAAAATGGAAGTGGCACCAGAAAAAAGGAAGTGGCACTGTGGCTCAACCTGGTAGAGTGATAGCCTTGAGCTGAAGAGCTCAGGGACAGTGTCCAGGCCCAGAGTTCCATGACTGATTTTTTAAAAAAGAAGAAAGTAAAAAGCAATAAAGCAAGGCACCAGTGGATGGAAGGCCATTGGGAGGGGAAAAAAAAGCCAGGTACTAGTGGCTCACACCTATCATCCTCACCATCCTCAAACAGTGTAAACAAGTTATTGTTTTAATTTGTTCCAATTTTTAGTATTGTCAATATTATTTGTAATGTCAATATCATTTTACTGAAGCTTAAAGGCTTCCAGCTAATCCCTACTATGCTCTGAAGGCTATTCTGAAGGCTGAGATGTGCAGTTCAAAGCCATCCTGCACAGGAAGGTCCTTGAGACTCTTATCTCCAAGTAACTATCCAAAAAGCTGAAAGTGGAGCTGTGGCTCAAGTAATAGAGTATGAGCCTTGCACACAAATAAAACAAACAAACAAACTGAAAGACAGCACCCAGGATCTGAGTTCAAGTCCCCAGAGCAACAACAACAACAACAATAAACAGGAACAACAAAAAAACCAGAAGAGCTCATGTGACATTGAACAAATTAGCCAATATTGTGTATCCCTGTTCCTGTCTTTAAGATGCTTCTAACTTCCTGAAGAGAACCTGCACCAAGGTCCAAAAGAGGCTGATGGCAACATTTTGGACTCACATAACCCCCAAATGCAATTTCCGGACTTTTGCATCCAAAAAGGGGTAAATTCTTTTATCACTCCATCAACAGAAGCTGCACCTGGAGTACACCTGAGCAAAGCAGAACTGAGTAATAGTTTCTCACAGGCAAAACCAGACCGTACTGAGATAAATTAGACTCAGGAACAAATATTGAAATCATTCCCTCTTCTAGACTCCTCCGAGTCTTCCCTCATTGGGGATAATTAGTGGTCAATCTAAGTTTAGGACTTTTCCTTAGAGGTCTAAAAATTCCAGGCCATGTCTAAGCATATTGAGGTACTTGAACAGCGGACTTCTTGTGTCCTTAGCCTAACCTTGATGCAACAAACTCCACCTAAAGCTTCATGAATATGCATCAACCTTCATACATATGCATGAAACTGTGGAGTGGCAGACTTGTACAGGAACAGATCCTTTCCAAAAAAATCTAAGACTTGATCCTCATTTACCTGACATCAACTCACTATTATTACCATGAATTCATCCCACACTCTCCACATCCTAGAAAACCGAGGGTTTTGTTTGTAGTTGTTGCTGTTTGCTCAAGGTAGCAGTATCACTTGAACTACTGTGCCATTTCTGCCTTTTTCTGAGTAGTTTATTGGAGACAAGAGTCTTACAGACTTTTCTTGCCTAGGCTTCAAATCCAGATCTCAGATCTCAGCCTCCTAAGTAGCTAGGATTACAGGTGTGAGCCACCAGCGCCTCATTTAAAAACTGAAATTCTTAACCATGTTCTTGAGTTACTGAGTTCTGGCCTGTTCTTTTTTCTTTTTCTTTTTCTTTTTGTCAGTCATGGGGCTTGATCTCTGGGCCTGGGCTTTGTCTCTGAGCTCTTCAGCTCAAAGCTAGTGCTCTCTCACTCTGAGCCACAGCACCACTTCCAGTTTTCTGGTGGTTCATTGAACATAAGGGTCTGAGGGACTTTGGTGTCTGGCTCTGAACCATGATCTTCAGATCTCAGCCTTCTGAGCAGCTAGGATTACAGGCATGAGCCATCAGTGCCCACCTGCTATTTTTCTTAATGCTATACTTTTTAGTAAATGCCTTGCTTTGACACTTTACTTGTGTGTGTGTGTGCGTGTGTGTGTGTGTGTGTGTGTGTGTTCATTCAGTTCCTTGCTGAAAGAGCCCAAAGTCTAGGATCTTCACCTCTGCAATCATGCAGAGTACACATAATAAGTGACCCTAATTAATGTACACCTTGCTGAATGCAGAGTGTCCCCCTTGCTCAAGGAGCTGAGGACAGACTTCCCCAAGGTGACATTAGAGGAGTAAACCCCAACATTGACTGTGGAAACAGATCAAATAATACCATAAAGTCCCTGTATGCAGTAATTGCTGATGATAATTTTAATTATAATTTAAATTCTATTTTAATTAAAAAGTTATTGTAAAGGTAACAAAAATGGTTACAGTTTAGATGCTCCTGGCCCCTTAAAGAAAATTTTATCATGGGAATTCTCCTCTTCATATACTTTTGTCAATTTGTTTGTATATATTTATATATACATGTTTCCATGCATGTTTATAATTTAGATCTAACTTTCATATATGAAAGATAAAGTGTCTTTCTTGGGGGGTCTCTGTGCCTGACTTACTTCACTAAATGAATGGTAAATTATGATTATTTGGTGCTAGCCCTGGGACTTGAACTGAGGACCTCGTCCCTGTCCCTAAGCTTCTTTTGCTCCAGGCAAATGATCTACCACTTGACCCATAGCTCTACTTCCAGCTTTCTTGGTAGTTTATTAAAGAAAAGAGTTTCATGGACTTTTCTGCCAGGCTGGCCTCAAGTCACCATCTTCAGATCTCAGCCTTCTGATTAGTTCAGTTTACAGATATGATTCACCAGCTCCTGGCTTGAGGATAAACTTAAGAGTCCTAAAAGTTGATATCCATTCAGATTTCTTTCATCTTCCAAAGGATAACAGCTTGCTGTAGACTCCTTCTGTGGAAGTACCAGCTAGACAAACAGACAGATGCAAAGGTGATGGAGTCAGTCATGTGTGAAGGATAGCACCCCTGTGTCTCAAACGTGCTCTTAGTCACTCCACGGAAGAATTATATGCTTGGTCTTACAGAGTCTGTAACTTCCTTCCTGGGATTATGTAAGAGGGCTCTTCAGTCCAAGCCTGGTCCAAGCACCTCAACCCCAACCTCTGTTTTCACCTTTTCAAGGGGGGAAATGTTCTGCTTCTGGCTGTGAAGGCCGATTACTATCCAGAGATGACTTCCTCGTCCCTGTGGATCCCTCAAAACCTCTTCACAAGAGTGCTGCTCTTTTTTTTCAGCGAAGGCTGGGGAATTCTCTCCCCCTACTCCCTGTGTGCTGGCTCCCTCTCTCTCTCTCTCTCTCTCTCTCTCTCTCTCTCTCTCTCTCTCTCTCTCTCTCTCTCTCTCTCTCTCTCTCTCTCTCTCCCTTTAATCCTGCCCCCATTCCTCTACAGATCAGATCCATTTTCCTGAGACAAGCATAGGAATTAGTTCTAAAATTCTTTCTTGGTTTTTGGGTGGGGGGTGGAGGGAGAGAGAGTTCTGGGCCTGTGTGCTGTCCCTGAGCTACTTTTGCTCAAGGCTAGCACTCTACCATTTTGAGCCACAGCACCACTTCCAGCTTTTCTCTCTCTCTCTCTGTGTGTGTGTGTGTGTGTGTGTGTGTGTGTGTGTGTGTGTGTGTGTGTGTGTGATTTAATTGGAAATAAGAGTCCTATGGACTTTCCTGCTCAGGCTGACTTCTAACCACAATTCTCAGATCTCAGCCTACTGAAAAGCTAGAATGACAAGTGTGAGCCACTGATACCCAGCAGTTTCAGAATTTTTTACAGAATCAATTTTACTACTATGTCACGTTACTGTTAGGAAAATGGAGGAGAAAGGAAACAAGCCAGACTCAATCTTCCACAGGCGAGGACTGTTTATTGAGATAGAGCAGCGAAGAACACAGCCTTTATGTGGGCTTGGAATCTGTACCGATGGACTATTTACAGCCAGGCTTAGGTAGATTGTTCAGCCTGATTCAGGTAGTCTACATTTATCTATGGTGGCTTGCTAATATCTGTATGCACCTGGGAAAACAGGGTGGGAGGTCAATTTTTCAGTCACAAATCAGGTTTCTAACTTGTTTATAACCACATTCCTTTTCAGATGGGAGTAAAATAACAGCCTGTGATAGTAGGTAGTAGAAAAGCAGCCAGAGAATTGAGACCTATAGAACTTGCAAATGTGATTCATCTGCAAGGCATCTGTGATTCATGCCTGTAATCCTGGCTATTCAATATAGCCAAGAGAAGGATAGAGATTCGAAGACAGCCCAGGCAGAAGTCTAGGAGATTCTTACCTGCAATTAACCATCAAAAAACCCAGAAAAATCAGAAGTGGAGGTGTAGCTCCGGTGGTAGAATGCCAACTCTGAGCAAAAAACTAAGGAATGGTGCTTAAGCCCTAGTATCAGCAAACACACACACACACACACACACACACACACACACACACACACACACACACACACACTAAGTAAGGACAAAAGAATGAGGCAATAAGACAGGACAATAAATATTTGGTGTCAAAGAAGCCCCACCAATCCGAAAGCCATCTTCTAGGACTCGATCTCATTATTTAACCCAAGTTCTATAATGAGAAAAATGGCTGTGATGGCTGAAATGGACTGAAGTGCTGTCTTCTCTTTAATGTCTGTGCCACAAGCTCTGTTCTCTCTGATCTCTCTCTCTCTCTCTCTCTCTCTCTCTCTCTCTCTCTCTCTCTCTCTCTCTCTTCTCTCTCTCTCTCTCTCTGGTTAGTTGTGGGGCTTAAACTCTGGGCCTGGGTGCTCTTCAGCTGAAGGCTAGTGCTCTACCACTTGAGCCACAGCACTTCTGGTTTCCTGGTGGTTAACTGGAGATAAAAGTCTCATGGACTTTCATGCCTGGGAGATTTCTTTTCTAATCAACTCTCCTATGACCTTTACCTACATCTATGTTTTGCCTGAATTCTCTTACCAGTCACAAGGAACAAGCTAAACTTGCTTTTTTTTTGCCAGGCCTGGGGCTTGAATTCAGAGCTTGGGCACTGTCCTTGGACACTTTTGGTCAAGACTAGCACTTTGCCTCTTTAGCCACAGAGCCACTTCAGGCTTTTGCTGTGTATGTGTTACCGAGGAATTGAACCGTGGACTTCATGCATCTTCATGCATTCTATGGAAGCACTCTACTACTAGGCCACACTCCTGGTCCTGAAAGCTAAACTTTCTGTAATGCTTTCTGTCTTGCTCTGTTGGCTGAGATTTGAGGTGATGGAGGTGGCAATAAAAACTTACATAGGCCAGACACTGGTGACTCATGCCTGTCACGCTAGCTACTTAGGAGGCTGAGATCCAGAATCGCAGTTCCAAGTCAGCCTGGGCAGGAAAGTTTGTGAGACTTTTACTTCTAATTAAAATCCACTACCAATTTTTTGGCAGTGAATCTGTGGCTCAAAGCAGTAGAGCACTAGTCTTGAGTGGAAAAGTTCAGCGGTAGTGTCTAGGCCCTGAGTTCCAGCCCCATGACCTACCCCCTTCTCCCCCCACAAGACTACAAGGCTTTTAAACACAGAATGCCTTTTTTGTCTTTTCTTTTTTGGTACTGGGGATTGAACCCAGGATGTTGCACTTGCTAGACAAGCACTTCGCCACTGAGCTATATCCCAGCCCCAGAATGCCTTTTGATAACGTAATAGTTCAGAAATAGATTTCCATAACAAATAGTAACTGTAAGGTTTTCTGGAAAAGAAAGGAAAATTGCTATATGATTTTGGCAGAAAAGAGTTTATTAGGGGGGGAGTAAACTGAGGCCCACACAATATGGCATGTAGAGACAGAGATGAAGGAAACAAATGGAAGAAAGTGGGACTAGGATTAAGCAAGACTATATATGAAAAGGCTGGAGGTGGGACCACAGTAGATGTAGAAGTGATCTCATAGTCTAAGGGACTTCTCACTGTGAGGGAGGTGTGACCAGGATGGTGTAGGAAGACCTCAGTGGATGAAGAGGTGACATCAGAGCCTGACTCATAATCAGGTGATTGACAAGTGATTACTTGTTAGTGGCAGGTGAAGAGGAAGTGGGCCAGGGCTGTTCTACAGGGTAACCACTTACACATCAAGAGGACTACAATAGACCAGTATGGACTTGGTCATTTCATGGGCACCCATTGCTGAGAAAGAGAGAGGCTGGCAGTAGTGCCAGAAAGAGCTGAACTCTAGATCATTCTCAGCTTGAAGGTTTTTTGTTTTCCAAAAGTGTGTGTGTGGCCAGGCACAGTGGTTCATGCCTGTAACCCTAGCTACTCAGGAGGCTGAGATCTGAGGATCAAGGTTCAGAGCCATCCCAGGCACAAAAGAACCTGAGACTCTTATCTCCAATTAACCTCTAGAAAATGGGAAATGGGGCTTGGCTCAAGGGTAGGGCCATAGCCTTGCATTGAAGAGCTCAGGGACAACACCTAGGTCCAGGGGTAGGGTGGTAGCCTTGAGCTGAAGAGCTCAGGGACAGTGCTCAGGCTTAGTTCAAGCCTCATGATCCCCCCCAAAGTGTGTGTGTGTGTGTGTGTGTGTGTGTGTGTGTGTGTGTGTGTGTGTTTGTGTGCATGCATGCCAGTCCTGGGACTTGAATTCAGCACCCAGGCACTATCGAGCTTTTGTGTTCAAGACTAGCACTCTACCACTTGCATTTAATGGCCCTGCAAGATCAGGGTCTCATCCAGGCCCCCTGAGGGTAAATTTGTAGGATAACAAGATCATCCCCCAGCTGTTTTAGAGGCGTCTTATTAGCATATCAGAGTCACCTTAGAATTGGTTCATTATCCAAACCACTGCTGAACCCTTTGGGGACTCATTAGCATGTCTAACCCACTACCAACATCTTGGGATTTGGAACTATGCAAATGGCATTCTTTCCCAGTGGATCCTAGGAAGAGAGTTTTGCAGACCCCAGGAATGGTTCTGGGGCCTTCAGGCCAGTGGGCCCAAGTAGTATGGGAAGTTCTCTGGCCTACCTGATACTGAGCTTGCTTAGTGTTTTACTGCTAATTAACTTGCACTACACCCAAGAAAGAGCTCCTTGATTTGAAAGTATGTTCTTTTCTCTAGTGCATATGCACTTACGCATTTGTGGATCCAGCTTCTTACCCTCAAAACTTAGGAACGGAAAGTACCATTAATTCCTCCCATTTCCCTGGGTGAAATCCCTCTACCTCTACCACTGAAAATCAAGAGCCAAGTGGATTCGAACCCATTGCTTGTTCTTGCTGTCCCAAATCCAAGTCCAGATTCTCACAGTCAGCACAAAATGACTGAAGAAATTTTTTAAAATTTTTTTTAAAATTTTTTTATTGTAATTAGTAAAAGGGTTACATGATATTTGCCAGATAGAAGGTGCATTAATTCACATACATTGATACCCTTTCACATGTCTTGGTACCCGTTTCCCTCCCCCCCACACCCCCCACCCGTCTTGGTTTTCCCCCCTTCCCTATCAAATTTCAAATATCCAAATACAAATAAATTCAATATATCAGATAACAAAGTGAGATACTATACCAATATGAGATAACCAAGGGACAGCAAAGGAGATGAGAGACAACATACTACATTAAGGACAACAATCATTCATTATATGGCTTTTGTTTCAGTATCCTGGAGGTCCTTTCAATTAGCTTCACATTATATGTCCTTATGTATCAAGATTTTGCTCTATTGCAGATCTCTGCTAGTAGAGCCCAAGGTTTCTACTGATTATGACAAATGAGGGAAACCATTGAGCCTAAGTTCCTTTGAGTCTGGCTTACTTCACTTAACATGATTTTTTCTAAGTCTTTCCATTTCCTAACAAATGGGGCGATGTCATTCTTTCTGACAGCAGCACAGAATTCCATTGTGTACAAATACCACAACTTGTTGATCCACTCATCAACTGAGGGGCATCTAGGTTGGTTCCATATCTTTGCTATGGTGAATAGTCCTGCAATGAACATTGTTGTGCTAGTGGATTTAGTATGTCCTTGTTTCTGGATGGTTGGGTAAATGCCAAGTAGTGGAATTGCTGGGTCATAGGGGAGTTCTATGTTTAGCCTTTTGAGGCACTGCCACACTGCTTTCCATAGTGGTTGAACGAGTTTGCACTCCCACCAACAGTGTAGTAGTGATCCCTCCTGGCCACATCCCCTCCAGCATCTGTTGTCATTCGTTTTCCTGATCCTGGCCATTCTAGCTGGAGTGAGGTAGAATCTTAGAGTTGTTTTGATTTGCATTTCTTTTATGACCAGAGATGTGGAGCATTTCTTCATGTGTCTATAGGCCATTTTTGTTTCTTCTTCAGAGAAGACTCTCTTTAGGTCTTTGGCCCATTTTTTAATGGGATGGTTGTTACTTTGGAGGTTAGTTTTGGAGTGATTCAATTTTTTGAGTTGTTGATATATTTTAGATATGAGGCCTTTGTCCGTTGTTTGGTTGGTGAAGATCTTCTCCCACTCTGTAGGCTTCCTGATTAGTTTACTAGCTATGTCCTTTGCCATACAAAAGCTCCACAGTTTAATGCAGTCCCACTTATCCAGCCTTTCTCTGATTTGTTGTGATTCTTGGTCCTTATTAAGAAAGTTTTGACCTGTGCCAAGGAGGCCTAGTGTATCTCCTATTCCTTCCTGTAGAGTTTTCAGTGTGTCAGCTTTTACCTCCAGGTCTTTGATCCATTTGGAGTTAATTCTAGTGCAAGGTGACAAAGAAGGATCCAGCTTTAGTTTTCTGCAGGTGCTTAACCAGTTCTGCCAGCACAACTTGTTGAAGAGGCTGTCTTTCTTCCATTCTATTTTTTTGGCTCCCTTGTCAAAGATTAGGTGGCCATAGGTCTGTGGTTTAATATCTGGGTCCTCAGTTCTATTCCATTGGTCTTGACTGAAGAAATTTTGACAGTAAGGTATATTTACTTCTGCTGTAACCAGAATTCCCACTCTACACAATTCAACTAGGGGCTTCTTCAGAACTTTTCAAAAAGGCCCATTTTTTCCCAAGCATTTCCCAAAGAAAATTCTAGAACATGTTAGCTTCACACATACACCCCTGCCCCATCCCTAGGGTCTCACACCATAATTGGGCATGGACGTGAGTGGACAGGGACATGGTTGGCTTGGTTTTAAAAATTCAGGTTGGCCATGGGGCTTGAACTTTAGGCCTCGGTCCTGTCCCTGAGGTGGTTTTCTCAAGGCTAGTGCTCTACCACTTCTGGTTTTCTGGTGGTTAATCAGAAATAAGAGTCTCACACTTTTCTGACCAAGCTAACTTCCCAACTATCATTCTCAGATCTCAGCCTCCTGATAGATAGAATTACAGGCACAAGTCTCCAGCTTCCATTTTACTCAAGTTCCTTTGTTACAAAACTTTCCTGAGCTAAGCACACCTTTCTATTTCCATACATAGTAACATCTGAAGAAAACATGGGTCTTCTAAAACTTAGGTTGACATTGTAGATTTGTGGCACAAAGGCAAATTTATGGGTCTTCAAAACATCCTAAAGATGCAATACCATCCTGTGCTTCCACTAATCCAAAAATTATCTTAGCATAAAAAGAGAGGAAAAAGTACATCTTTACCTCAAGAAGCCTCCTGCTCTGGTCTTTTGAAATACTACTCTGAGTTAAGTAGATTTAAGGGTCTGCTTGATTGTCAGACGTTAAATGGAACTTTTCTGCCCTCTAGTGGCCAGTTTGTGAACACTACCAATTTATAGCATAATGTGAATTCAATATCCTTGGGTGACCAGAATAGATTCAGGGAGGCCCCACTTCTGCCAGCCTCTTTCTCTCCCTAAAGACTAAAGCTTGCCACATTTCTATACATCCCAATGATCTAAATTTTCAGGAATTTCTGTCACTGATTCCAAGATAAAACTGGTTAGGAGAAAATAATACCAACGATAATTTGCTTACCCAGGAAATGGATGATATGGAGAATGTTGTGTAATTGGTATTCAGAATCTGTTGTCCTAGAAAGAAAAGTCTTTAAAAAGAAAAAGTGTGTTAGCCAGGAGCTGATGGCTCATGCCTGTAACCTATGTAGAAGGCTGAGATCTGAGGATCGAGGTTCAAAACTAGCAAAGGTGATGAAGTCCAAGAAACTCTTATCTCCAGTTAATCCAATTAATAGCATTCAGGCTACTAATTCAAGCCCCAGGCCTAGAACAAAAATACTTAATGAAAATATAGCTAGGCTTCAGTGTGACTCATGCCTATAATCCTGGCTCTTCAGGTGGCTGAATTCTGAGGATCATGGTTTGAACTCAGGTCTGGCAGGAAAGTCCTTGTGACTCTTCCCTCTAATTGATCATCAGAAAACCAGAAATGACACTATGGCTCAAAGTGGTAGAGCAGGAGCCTTGAGTAAAAGAGCTGAGGGACAGCACCTAGGCCTGAGTTCAAGCTCCACAATGGATAAAAAGAAAAAAGAAATTAGCTCTGGGACACATGACAGTAACAAGGTCCAGAGCTTCCCTCAGCTTTCCAGTTTCCAGACAAAACCCACAGGTCTGGGGCTGGGAGTTTGACCTAGTGGTACAATGCTTGCCTTAGCATGCACAAAGACCTGGGTTTGATTTCTCAGTACCACATACATAGAAAAAGCCACAAGTGGTGCCGTGGCACAAGTGGTAGAGCTCTAGCCTTGAGAAAGCGCAAGGACAGTGCTCAGGTCCTGAGTTCAAGCCTCAGGACTGCCAAAAAATAAAAATAAAAATAAAAACTCTACAGGTCTTGAGATCCACACATAAACAGTATTTTAGAGTGTCTCACAAACAACAGTGCCTTAGAAGGTGAAAATTCTAACAGGGATTTATTTTATTGGTAGTCCTGGGCCTTGAAATTTTTTGCCAGTCCTGGGCTTAAACTCAGGGCCTGAACACAGTCCTTGGGCTTTCTCAAAGCTAGAGCTCTACCACTTGTGCCCACAGCACCATTTCTGGTTTTTTTTCTATGTATGTATGCTGTTTCGAGGAATCGAACCTAAGTCTTCACACATGAAGGCAAGCACTCTATCACTACGCTAAACTCCCAGCCCCTACAATAATTTCTTTTAATAAAAACATCTAATAGTATATACCAGGTGCTCAGGGTTCATACCTGTAATCGTAGCTACTCAAGAGCTGAGATTTGAGAATCATAGTTCAAAGCCAGCTCAGGCAAGAGAGTCTGTGAAACTCTTATCTCCAGTTAAGTACCAAAAAGCAGGAAGTAGAGCTGTGAGTCAAGTAGTAAAGCATCATCTTTGAGTGCAAAACCTAAGGGACCAGGCCTGTTATACACAAGAGAAATTAATATAGTTTCTGCCATCTCTTCACCCGTCTCTTTGCTCATATTAGTATCTTGAGGAAAATGAAAGCAACAATCCCTGCCCTGTCACCTCGAAGAAGCACTTGAGGATAAATATATGACTGAAAGCAAACTGAATATAAACCAACATGCTGAACTGCAGAGCTCTCTCTTTCTGACAGCTCCAAGATGCTGACTGAAGATGACAAGGTCACCTTGGTAAATGACCTGGTAAAATCCCTCACCTCACTGGCAGGTTGTTTCTTGAGACAGTGTGAAGAGAAAGATCTTTTTTTTATTCCTACTGCCAGTGTCATTTGTCTAAAACATAAATCTGTTTCACTGGTTCTTTCTCATCCTTTGTTAGGCCTCAGCTCAAATGTCAACCCTACAGAGGGACTTTCCCTCCTGCCTCCCCTTTAGCTATGTACATTTACCCACTCTCACTCCAGATTGAAGTTTCTTTCATATCACATTGCTTTGTTGTAATACTCTCTAGGTGAATAAATTCCTTTATGCATTAAAAGATTTTAAAAAACAGACTAAGTTTATTTGAAAGGAAAAGAAAAGCCAAGAAGGAAAGTAAAGACACTATCAGGAGTGGGGCCCAAAGAGGAGTCGGATGGAGTTCTCTTGTCACTGGGTGCAGGCAAGCATTTGTGAGGTTTCTCTTTAAAAGGAGGGACTCTTCATTTATGATCCTTGATATTGATCACAGAGTAAGAATATCTGGGAAAGTCATAATGGTAAGAAAACTTGGCAGAGCTTTATAAAGTAAATAAGCAATCAGGAAAGCATACAATCTGATAAGCAGGAAAACAGAGGCACACTCTAATGTGTGGGTGCTCTCAAAGCCAGGGACATGCAGCTATGTCATCAGGGGAATTGATATGATAAAGGCAGGGAGTCTAAAGTTATATAGATAGGTGATTTTTTAAAATTTGTTTTTAATACACTTGAAGTTGCTACAGATAGGTCTTTTTTTTTTTTTTAACATTTTTTGCTCTTAATTGCTCTTGGTGTTTTATATTTTCTAAGTTCTTGGTGGTTGTTACCCATTCTGGTTTCCATTCTTGTTTTCCATTTATCTTTTGGGTCCACCCTTTATGTTTTGGGGAGCATTTTTCTCAGGAAGATGTTAATTCCTGAGAGAAAAGCATCTCTCAGGAAAGAATGTATTTTTGGCCAAACAGAAGCTAATTTTTAAGATAAGGTATCTTTTTTTGCCAGTCCTGGGTTTGAGCTCAGGGTCTGAGCACTGTCCTTGGGCTTTCTCAAGGCTAGAGCTCTACTACTTGAGCCTCAGCAACACTTCTGCCTTTTTTTCTATATATGTGGTACGGAGGAATTGAACACAGGTCTTCGTGCATGCTAGGCAAGCACTGTACCACTAGGCCAAACTCCCGGCGAGATAAGGTATCTTAAGGTAAAAATTAATGCTTCTGATTTATCTTTCCACAGATTTCATTTTCCTTAATTTATCCTGCCTCATTATCAGAGGGTAGATTTTATGGTACAAGGCTCCTCCCATAGCTTCTCCCTGGGTGTTGCCCCGATTGCTTGATGGTGTGTACATGTGCCACTCAGCTCTTTCCATTGGTTGAAAGAACCCATCTGAGCAGAACCTGAGGTGATTCGGGCTTTCCATCCAGCTTCATAGGCCTAGAAGTGAGACAAGTCATCCTTCAAATTCAGATACTTAGCTCCAGGACAGTTAGGAGAGCTCTGCTTTAGAGAGTATGCAGAAGCATTACAGTGTTTAGCCTCAGGAAAATCCAGCTCCTTGTGCTTTATTTATGTAGAACACTTTTGTTTAGGCTTGGTCTCTACCCCAAGCATGTGGTATTTGTCTTTAAATGCTTTGTTCTAGGCTACTGGAAAATCCAGCTCCTTGTGCTTTATTTATGTAGAACACTTTTGTTTAGGCTTGGTCTCTACCCCAAGCATGTAGTATTTGTCTTTAAATGCTTTGTTCTAGGCTACTGATCTTTGAGATAAGAATCCACCTGCAGTCACTGGCTCTCCAATAAAGATTCCCAGTTCGACCTCTCAAAATGTGGCTTCTCTGTTTTCTTTTGACTGAGTACAACAGGATCAAGTACAATAGAATTGTGTGTGTGTGTGTGTGTGTGTGTGTGTGTGTTGGTCCTGATCTTGAACTCAGGGCCTGGGAACTGTCCCTGAGCTTTTGTGCTCAAATCTAGAGCTCTACCACCTGAACTGTAGTTCTATTTCTGGCTTTATTTGTGGTTAATTGAAAAATAAGAGATTCATAGACTTTCCTGTCCTGAGCTGGCTTTGAACCATGATCCTCAGACCTCAGCCTCCTGAGTATCTAGTATTATAGGCATGAGCCACCTGTCTGGGATGGTTTGGACAGCTTCTCTTTAGACATCCCATTCTCCAGGTCTCAGCCCTGACACAGCTGTCCATTATTTTCTCAGCCATAGAGGCCCCACTAGAGCTTAAACTCTGCCCTTGGAACTAAAGGAACTACGTGAGGCTGCCAGGAGAAGATACTTCTCAACAGAGACTAGACAGGAGATACTGATCACTGCTGCTTCCTCCTGCTCCCCCAACCCCCCATTGCCCAATTTCCCCTCACTCCCCCCGCCCCCACACCACACAGCCAGGCTAGGAATCTGCTTGCAGTTAGCTTGAATGCACAGCCAGTCATAGAAAGGCAGAAAGGCTCTGTCCTGGTATGTTAAATTCCAGCAAGGTGAGAAAAATGGAAAAGTAGAAAAATGATAGCAGCACAATGTTATGTATGAGTGGATCACAGCTCTCTCTAGGGAAAAATCAATAGAAAATGGTTACAAATTAGAAGTGACAGGAGAAAAGAAGCCTCATCTCCTGACCCAGGCCTCTGGCTTGGATGGAGAGAAGGGTGGGAAGGAACAACAGAAATAGACATAGAGCCTGTTTGGAGCAAGATGGGGTGAAATGGTGGAGATTTTGGGTTAAGCATATAACAAGAAGTCACCCTAACTATTTGCTTATAGTTCTAGCTACTCAAGACACAAAATTGAAGGTTTTTGTTTGTTTTTAGTCAGTTATGGGACTTGAACTCAGGGCCTGAGCTCTGCCCCTGAGCAGTTTTGCTCAAAGTTAGTGTTCTACTACTTTGAACCACAGCATCACTTCTGGTTTTCTGGTGGTTAATTGGAGATGGAGATAAGAATCTCTTGGACTTTCCTTTGAACCAGGATCCTTAAATCTAGGATTATAGGTGTGGGCCACTGACTCCTGGCTGAAGAGCAGACAAGTTGGAGGCACTCTTAGCAATACTGAACCAGTAAAAGAGATTTTTTTCTTTAAAGCTGGATGAGGAGATGTGAGGAAAATGCCAGCCTCGGTAAGAAAAATCTAAGCATGAGCGAGGCCTTCAGTTCAAGCTCCAGTACCAGAACAAAATACAAACATACATACATAAGTAAATAAATATATATAACTGAATGGTTCTTAACTCAATGATGTAGAAACATCACTAAAGCCTAATTTTGGGGGGAGGGGGTAAAGGGGTGGATTCTGGTACTTTACACATGATACTTAAGTCCTCTATTACTGAGCTTCATGCCCAGCCTAACTTTAGAATACTTAGATCATACAAAAAGCAATTTCTCTGGGCACTGGTGGCTCATGTCTATAATCTTAAGTTACTCAAGAGTCTGAGGTCCAAGGATAATGGTTTGAAGCCAGCTAGGGAAGGAAAGGCCAGGGGACTCTCATCTCCAATAAATTACTCAGAAAAAGCCCAAAGTAGTGCTGTTGCTAAAGTGGAAGAGCACTAGCTTTGAGCAAAAGAATTTCAGAGACAGTGCCCAGGCACTGAGTTCAGCCCCAGAGCTGGCACCAAAAATAATAAAACATAATGATAAAATTAATTTAAAAAGGAATTTCTCATCTATTAACTCATTACTGTCCTCTCCCTCGGCAACATTTATCTATTTTTATGGTTTTATGTGTTTGCCTATTTGGGGGATGGTGGGGCATTTATGGTGTGTGTGTGTGTGTGTGTGTGTGTGTGTGTGTGTGTGTGTGTGTGTGTGTGTATGTGTGTGTGTGTGTGTGTGTGTGCCAGTACTAGGGCTTGACTGAAATGTATCCTTTAGCTTTTTTTTTTTTGCTCAAGCCTGGTGTTCTATCCACTTCCATACTTCTACTTCCTGGAGATTCCTGGTTGGCTTTTAACTATGATCTTCATATCTCAGACTCTTGAGTAGCTAGGATTACAGGTGTGAGTCCTCAGAGCCTTGCTAAATGTTTATTGATCAAGATTACATTCCATTCACATGCCATTGGCTTATGCCTATAATCCTACCTACCCAAAGGCTGAGATATGAGGATTGTGATTCAGAGCTAACCTGTGGAAGAAAGTCTGTCAGATTCTCATCTCTAACTTACCACAACAAGCCAGAAGGAGAGCTATGGCTCAAGTGATACAGTGCTAGTCTTGAGCACAAAAGCTCAGGGACAGCACTCTGGCCTAGCTATAGTTGGAGCCCCAGGATTGGCAAAAAAATAAAAGCAAAATCAAAATATATGTGCAGGCACCAGAGGCTCTAATCTGTAATCTTAGCTATTCAGGAGGTTGAGATCTGAGGACCAAAGTTCAAAATTCAGCCCTTGCAGGAAAATCCCTGAGACTCTTATCTGCAATTAACCCTAAAAAGCTAGAAATGGAGGTATGATTCAAACATCAGAGCACCAGCTTTCAGTGAAAAAGATAAGGGACAGAGTTCAAGCTCTAGTCCCAGCACAAACAATATAAGCACACACACACACACACACACACACACACACACACACACACACACACACCACTTTTAGATTTTTGCTGGTTAACTGGTGATAAAGAGTCTCATTGTCTTTCCTGCCTGTGTTGGCTTCAAACCTTGAACCTCAGATCGCAGCCTTTAGAGTACTAGAACCTCAAGTCTGAGCCACTGGCATGGGATTTGACAATTTTGAGGCTACTGAGGAAACCTGAATGCTGCTGAATGATTTCAAAGCACTAGTCTTCTCTGCCATCCCATAGAGTAGGTTATTTGCTTCAGAGGTGGGGCCATTCCTTGGTGGAGACTAACCTAGCAACAGCATGTGATTATGTGTGTGTATGTGCTCCAGTCCTGGGGCTTCAATTCAGAACCTGAGATCTACTCAGCCATCTACCCAGAAAGACTTGCTTTTACCCTTTTCATTTCTAGGCCTATGTTTTAACTGGAGCTAAGCTTCCCATTTCTGCCTAATGAACACAGTCGCAGTAAGATACTTGAGGAACCAAAGCCCCAGGACCAAATAAGAATGGAGGATGCAAAGAACCTGGACTGTACTAGGTACAATGACTCACACCTGTTATCCTAACTACTCAGGAGGCTGAGAAATGAGGATCACAGTAGTTTAAAGGCAGCCCAGGTAGGAAACTTTGTGAGATAACACCAATCAAAACAGCTGGAAGTGAAATGAGACTAAGTGGTATCTGATAGAGGTGCTTTGGGTATGAGGAATAACATGTTAGCATATCTGAAAAAAGATATGCATCCTAAGCTGGTCCAGCAAGTGTCAAGAGTGGTTCTGAGCAGAAAAAAAATTTTGATACATCAAAGGGTTGAAAAGTTGCTTAAGTCAGTCAGTGGAAGTAATTATGGGACTAGACAACACAAGGAAAATCCAGCAAGTCTTGATTTCCTTGAGATGCAAATAGCCTCACTGGAAGAAAGGTAGTTTACTACACAGGACTAGAAAGTTCACAGTCATGATAGCTTTTGATCCCCAGTGGGATCATACAGATATGGAGAAGCCACATTTTGAGAGGGTGAATCAGGAGTCTTAATTAGAAAGGTGGTAACTGTGAGGGGACTCATGTCCTCAAAAAACTTGCAGCCTCAATACTCTAAGGAAGCTGAGCCACAAGGGAAGTAAAGAGCAGAGAAACAATCTCAACAGACCAGATCATCTATAATGGAGAGTTAAAGAGGGAACCATGGTGACCTGAGGAGAGTCAGGAGACATGTAGCATGGCATAATGGCAGTGGCTGGTAAGGATCCCAGGGGACTCAAGAATTCAGAATCTTGCAAGTTCATGGTACAGGTCTTGGTAGGTCTGGGAACCTGTTATTCAAGCCCATGCCCCAGCTTCTAGGAACTTAGGTGTCTATAACAGGGGCTAAGGCACTGGGATTTTACCTCTAAATGTTTTCAGGAAGTCCCCATCACCCACCAAGATGGCAAAATGGAGCTAGTTAGACCCAGTTTTAATATTTCAATACCAGGGTAATTAAAGCAAGAACAGCCAGGTGTGTGTGTGCGTGCGTGTGTGTGTGTGTGTGTGTGTGTGTGTGTGTAGGTCATGGTGGTGGTGGTTAATGTATAGATAGTAATTTTTTTATTGCTTTGTTTTTGTTTCTTGATGCCAGTATGGGGGCTTGAACTCAATGCCTGAGAGATGCCCCTTAGCTTTGTTGCTCAAAGTTGGTGCTTTAGTACTTCGGCCTTTTTTATTGGCTTCTTTTTGTCAAGGCCAGCTCTCTACCACTTGGGCCACACTTCCACTTCTGTTTTTCTTTTTGTTGTTGTTGTTGTTGCTTTGGTTAATTTGAGATAGGAGTCTTACATGATATCATGATTCTCAGACCTAAACCTCCTAAGAGGCTAGGACTTTGGTTGTGTATTGGTGATTTACAACTAATCTCTCTAAACTATAAATGGCAAGAAGTAATTCAGAATGCTTTGAACATGAAGAACATTATGATTAGGAGTCTGCTTTCTGAGAGCATCCATAAGCTACAAATGTAATGCTTATGCCTGATTTCTAAATGTTTTCCTTCCATCATAAAAGCATCAAGAAGAGACAGAGACTATGCTCTTAAAAAATTAAAAGGTCATTTCTCAAGATACCCCTGAATATTTCATAGCTTTAAAGTAAAGGAATACCTAAAAGGAAAGCTTAGCACCATCTGCCTCTTGTCTTAGCTTTCAGCTTTAGTTTCTCAGGAGACAGACTTTATTAAATAAAGAGCAAAGAAGCAGTTATTGAGCGGTTTACAGACTCTTTGTCATCTTTGAGGAAGGTGTGTGTGTGTGTGTGTGTGTGTGTGTGTGTTTGTGTGTGTGCACGCGTGTGTGTGTGTGTGTGTGTGTGTGTGTGTGTTCTATTGCTTTAGACAAGAGATAGAGAGCCACTTCTTGGGGGTAGTCCCAGAAGGCCTGAGTAAGAAAACCAATCTCCCCACAAAACTGAAAGCAGCCACTGAGTTTCCCTGTGGTCATCTTTACAGTTGAAAGAGTTGAGATGAGGCTGTCTCTTGAGTCCTTTTCTCTCAAGGGAGAAAGGAAGTTTCAAGTTCTGTGAGAGGGTGGGCTCTAGTGGGGCACACCTATAATTCTAGCTACTTAGGTAGGTAAGGTATGAGGATTTCAGTTTAAAGCCAGCCCCAGGCAAGAAAGTCTATGAGACTCCTAGCTCCAATTAATCACAGAAAAAGCAGGAAGAGGAGCCATGGCTCAAGTGATAGAGTAATAGCCTTGAGCAGAAAAGCTCAAAGCTCTGAGTTCAAGTTATAGTAGTGGCACACACACATTTGTACACACACATTTACAAAGTTGGTATATCTCTCATGCTCTTTTCTAAGCCTGGAGCAGAGCTAGGCAGCTGTGTGCCTTTCTTTCTGGAAGTTTAGCCTTGATCCAAAGCCAGCTGTTTGATTGACATTATCTCTTTCTGGGCAGAAACCAATTTCCGTGAGAACTTTGTAATTGGAACTCTGGGATACGAAATGCATTCAGGGAATCATTTTCCCACTACAAATTACAGGTTTGTCATTTAAGAGGTTTAATATAATGGAAACGGCCTGCCTCTGTCCTTTTCTTTTTTTCCTTTTCATTCTGAAAACTGCCATGTGGATGCTCATTGAACAGAGGCTTAGAAAAACAATGAGAAGCACGAGCTACACTGTCCACAGATGAATACATGATTCTCTGCTAGAAGCTAAAGAATAATGACAGACAACAGATATTTATTTACTCAGCAAGATCTCAAAAGTGTTTAGGCAGAGTGATAGGCCTAAAGGTATGGTATTTAAATGGCAGGCTCAGGTGGTTAATTGGAAATAAGAGTCTTATGGATTTTTCCTGCTCTGGCTGGCTTCAAACTGTTATCCTCAGACCTCAACGTCTTAAGTAGGTAAGAGGACAGGTATGAGCCACTGGTGCTTAGCCATCAAATTATTCTGTAGAAAGTCAGAGAATAAATCACATGACTTTCAACCCCAGCATCAGCCCTGCCCCCAACCACCCCCCACAGCACATATCTAGACGGCACCACGTTTCCCCTAGATCCTATAATTTCTATTACCAGCCCAGTTTCCACCATCCCACTGCCTCCCTTTGCCAGCAACTTCCTTTTATTGTTTTATTTATAGTAGTACAACTGGAACCCCGCACACAACAATCTCTTAGCTTTTTTCATTCAAGGTGGGCACTCTACCATTTGAACTACACCTCTAATTCTGGCTTCTTAGTGGTTAGCTGGAGATAAAAGTCTCTTAGACGTTCCTGCCAGACTGGCTTCATCATCCTCAGCTCTCAGCCTCCTGGGTAGCTAGGGTGACAAATGTGAGCTACTGGTACCCAGAGACTTTTTACCAGCAATGTCTGCTCTGCCCATACATGGCAGCCAGAGACCAGGCCTCTGATCTCAAGAAGCAACTCACTGCCAGTGAGCTAGTATACCTCGTGTTCTCACCATGCTAGGATGGATTAAAATGGGGTGGGGTGGGGTGGAAACTACTCCCAGCAAGATTAGTTTGTTCATAGTGAGAATTTGTTGATTCATATCCCTTTCTTGGCTGATTCTTTCCCTTCCTACTTTCTCAATGTTGGCACCTGCTGGATTCATTCAAATCCTTACCTTGGTGTGTGGGGGGTGGAGTCTACCTGCAAGGGAATCCAAAATAAGACAGGTCAGTCTTTCTGAGATTAAAGACAGGATGCCCATCTCCCAGACTAGAAAGATGCCTCAAATTATTTCCATTGTACATTTGCATAATCTTATCTCAGATAGAAAAGTCAAGGTCCTGTAGAATTCACACTCACACAGATATTATCAAAGAATCAACATGTGTCCTGGAAGGAGTGGAAGGTTGTTTTATCCAGCTATTTCTCTCTTGCTATAAGCAGCTTCCCTCTGGCTATTGTTCTTCCTGTCATCCTCTGTAAGCTTAGAGAGAAAATCAGGAGGCAAGAGAGCGGATCTTGCAATCACAGAGCCATGACAGAATTGTAAAGCTCCCCTGAGCCCTTGTGTTGGAATAGAAAGAGACTTGAATCTTTGAGGGTTCCAGAAAGATCAGCTCTTTCAGCCAAGTCATCATTAAGAGTTTCCATGTCCGTGATTCTCTAACTGGGTAAAGGTAAGTAGCTTTCTTATATTGTGAAAGTTGAACCCATTAAAGAATGGACTGAATTTGAGAAGTTACATCAGTATCAACCCACAAAGCAGCACTGACTCTATATTAGATGGCCAGTCATGGAAGACTTCTTTTAAGTGTGCAGGCGAAAGACACATAAATAGACAATGTGGCAAGAAAGGATGAATATGATAACAATAAAGCATTGCAGAGGAGGAGCACTGTAGGCTACCAAAAGAAAAACTGACTCTTGGAAGGTTACAGCTTCAGCAGGTAAAGGGAGTGATGGTAGAACATTTCTGGCAAGAAAAGAATAATATCAGAAAGACAACAAAGCTAGGGAAAGAATTCTGGCTTTAAAGAGCAATATTGTACCTTAGCTGGGCACAAGTGGTTTACTCCTGTAATCCTAGCTACTTAGGAAACAGATCTGAGGATCCGGGTTCAAAGATAGCCCAGATAGAAAAGTCTGAGACTCTCGCTTCTTCTGACTAACCAGAAAAAAGCAGTGTTGTGGCTCAAGTGATAACAGCTTCAGCCTTGAGCAAAAAAGTTAAAGGACAGTGTTCAGCCCCCGAGTTTAAGCCCAGTACCAAAGTAATTTTTTTTAAAAGAGAGCACCCACATTCTGTCTGTTAGACTGTGCCTCTCCTTTCTGCTTGCCTGCTTTCTGGCTTACACAATAAAGCTCTGCCAAACTTGGCTTGTGCATACATACAGCTCTGTCAAGTTTTCTTAGTATTATGACTTGTCTAGAAAATTCTAATTCTGTGATTGAATTCAAGGAACCTAAGTGTGGAGTCTCTACTTCTAAAGGGAAATTTCACAAAACCCTCACCTGTATCTGCTATCTCAATTATACATCTATGTGAAAACATATGCAGGATCATATACTTATATACACCAGCAAACTGGCTAAGGAATGGAATGATGCATGCGATTCTTTCAAACAAGTATCTTATAGTTTCACAGAATGAATACCAGGAAGCTGAAATGTGTGCTGTTTGGAAGGGTGAGGTCAGGGGGAGGGGAAATAGGACATGGAGAGGAAGAGTGGGTGAATGCAGTTACCATATTCAATGTACATATGTGAAAATGGAACCAGGTAACATGAGGGGAGGGAAGAGAATGGCAGAGGGCATGGTGGTGATCAAGATGCATTGTACTATAAACTGACATGTTGAATTGAACATTCTTTGTACAACTACTTAAAATAATAATAATAATAATACCTTAAGCCTGGTGCCAGTGGCTCAAATATATAATCCTAGCTACTTCGGAAGCTGAGATCTGAGGACTGTGATTAGAAGCCATCTTAAGCAGCAAAGTCTCTGGAGAAACTTATCGCCAATTAACCACCAGAAACCTAGAAGTGGAGGTGTGGTTAAATGATAAAGTGCCAGCCTTGGCTGAAAAAGCTAAGAGACAGTGCCCAATTTATGAGTTCAAGCCACAGTACAAAAACAAAGACAAGCAAACAAACAAAAAGAAGTCCTGTTGAAAATAATTTTCAAATTGCTCAGTGCCTGTGTGTGTGTGTGTGTGTGTGTGTGTGTGTGTGTGTGTGTGTGCACTTGAACTCAGGGTCTAAAGACTGTTCCTTAGCTTTTTAACTCAGAGCTGTTATTCTACTATTTGTGCCACACCTTCAATTCCAGCATCTTCATGGTTAATTGGAGATAAGAGCCTTGTGGACTTTTCTGCGTGGGTTGGCTTCAAACTTCAGTCTTCAGATGTCAGCCTCCTGAGTAGCTAGGATTACAGGTTTGAGTCACCAGCTCCCTGCATGTCCCATACTATTGAACAGCTTACTTGCTCACAGCTAGTGCTCTGCCACTTGAGGATAACTCAATAACAGCTGGACTGGAACCGTGATCCTTCAGTCTCAGCCACTTGAGAAGCTAGGATTATAGGCCTGAACTACCAGCATCCAGTTTCTTTTATGGTCTCTCCTCATTTTGTTGCTTCTTGGAACATGGAGATGACCCAGCTTTTGTCCCATGGAGCTTTGTCTATGTATGGACAACAAAATTGATTGTCTCTGGACTATTACATTCTCAATAGAATTCTGAGCAAATCAGATACCCTTTCTAACCTTTTTCCTTGGATCTCATCATGGTAACTTATTATGGCTAGCAAATGAATTAAAACAGAGCTGTGAGACACTCAGAAGGATACAGGAAAATGAAAATGGAATAAAACAAATTAGCTCCAAGTCATTATAATTTTCCTCCAGAACAAAGGCTTGCTAAAGAAAATAATCACAAAAACTGTCTTGGTGCCAAGCAATCTGCAGAGCTCTCTTGATGCCTATCTATCAGTGGCTCCCAAGGCACACCCATTCCTGTTTTGGAAAATCTATAGCCTCTGGAATTGCTGAGAGGTATGTGAATAATTCTGACCCTCTCTCCCAACTCAAAAGCATTCTGGATTTTTTCATGGTGGGGCAGGGGAGGAGGGGAGATGCTTGCTTTTATGCCTGATTTTATGGATGACAGAGATATTGGTAATATTCAATTTTTTAAAATGACAGTAATTTTTGTAACTTTTCCTCCCTCAGTAACACATAAAACAGATAATATAAATGTCACAAATATAAATGTCACCATCTAAATGAGAATTATTAATCAAGAAGTTGAGTAAAGCACAGATGCTTTTTTTTTGCAATAAAAGGCTACCAGCCATGTGCTGGGGTAATCTGAGAGTTGATTATCTCAGCCCAACAAGAGCTCAGAGCCCTGAGTTCAAGTCTTAATATAGGTCCAGAATCTCTGCATCCTAGAATATGCCCATGAAATCTTGCAAGAGAAAGTTTTGTCTTCCCTCCCTCCCTCCCTCCCTCCTTCCCTCCCTCCCTCCCTCCCTCCCTCCCTCCCTCCCTCCCTCCCTCCCTCCCTCCCTTCCTTCCTTCCTTCCTTCCTTCCTTCCTTCCTTCCTTCCTTCCTTCCATCTTTCCTATTTGTACTAGCAATGGGGCTTGAACTGAGGGCCTGGATACTGTCCTTTAGCTTTTCCCACTCAAGACTAGTGCTCTATTAATTCAACCATACCTCTAATTCTGACTACTGATAGATAATTTGAGACTTTTCTGACTGGCATCTTCAAGAGCCACATCCAGCCCCCAATGGCAGCAAACAAGAAGCCCTCTGTTTACAAGGAACTGAGAGAGACCAAAAGCTGTACAGCATAGTACCAGTTCTGGAACTTGAAGCCAGAAAACTGTGAAATTGTATCTCCAGGATAATGCCAGTCTGTTCCGACCACTTTGCACAGAATCTCAGCCTAGTTCTTTCTAAAAGAATGGAAAAATTATCCAAAGAATTGTGGTTTAATACCTGCAATTCTACCCACTCAGGAGGCTGAGATCTGAGGTTTACAGTTTGAAGGCAGCTCAAGGAAGTAGATCCTTACTGCTAGTTAAACAGCAAAAAAATTTGAGTTGTGGCTCAATTGGTAGAGCTTCAACCTTGAATGAAAAGCAAGACACTGTGCTCTGAGCCTAAGTTCAAAATTCACCACTAGTTTACACACAGACACACACACACACACACACACACACACACACACACACACACAAATGCATGATGAGCCCTGCTAATTACTGCCTCTTGTTCTCTACCCTTTATACCTTCCTTAATCCCTACAAGTGTGGTTTCTTGCTATCTGAATAGCAATGGCCCAGTCAATAAAAGGAGCTTCTATAAGAACTACTCAGTGCATTCCAAGCAGGAAAAAGTTTCAGGGTTTGAGTCTGAAATCCACATTGTGAAAATTCAGAAATGAAAGGCTAGTTTCATTTCATCTTTTGAAAAGCTCTGTAAACATTCATTTGGCCTAGATTTATGTAAAAAATCCCGTTAGACTTCAGTATTTGCAACATGAAATAATTTTGTTTTTCTTTGATGGAGCTGGAATGCCTTTGAGCTTCAAAACCCATGTCATAACCTTTTATTCTCTCCTACACACACACACACACACACACACACACACACTGTGTGTGCAAAATTAGACAGGCAAGCACACATATACATGCCACATGCACACTAGTACATTTGTATGCATTCACATGTGTATGTACTCTGAGGAACAACTGCCATTTCTACCAAAGTGTGTTGCTTAAAAGTTCCTGCTTTGGCCAATTGGGCTTGGCCACTTGGCTTCTTAGGGAAAAGAAGAATTGCTTTGGGATTAAGGAAATGTGGTTGAAATATCAGGTTTTGTCTTAAACCAGTTTCTCTTCAAGATGGAATTACAAAGCACCTCAGATTGTTCAAGAAAAGAAATAGAGATTTTGCGATTACTTGTGTAATCTTATTTCAAAGTCACCTTAGGTAAATACATTTTATCCTATTCAAAGTAGCCATTCACAAGTGGACTGTGAACTTGGACTCAATCAATCAGAGCAGAGGGATGTAGCTTGCTGTATTAGGGATAAATTATGGGTAGCCTGCCTGCTCTGTGTGCTTGCTTTCCAGATTTTTGGCTGATTTCACACCCTCATGCAGAAGTAAATTTTTTTTCTTTTTTAAAATTTTTTTAATTGTAATTAGTAAAAGGGTTACATGATATTTGCCAGATAGAAGGTGCATTAATTCACATACATTGATACCCTTTCACATGTCTTGGTACCCGTTTCCCTCCCCCCACACCCCCCACCCGTCTTGGTTTTCCCCCCTTCCCTATCAAATTTCAAATATCCAAATACAAATAAATTCAATATATCAGATAACAAAGTGAGATACTATACCAATATGAGATAACCAAGGGACAGCAAAGGAGATGAGAGACAACATACTACATTAAGGACAACAATCATTCATTATATGGCTTTTGTTTCAGTATCCTGGAGGTCCTTTCAATTAGCTTCACATTATATGTCCTTATGTATCAAGATTTTGCTCTATTGCAGATCTCTGCTAGTAGAGCCCAAGGTTTCTACTGATTATGACAAATGAGGGAAACCATTGAGCCTAAGTTCCTTTGAGTCTGGCTTACTTCACTTAATATGATTTTTTCTAAGTCTTTCCATTTCCTAACAAATGGGGCGATGTCATTCTTTCTGACAGCAGCATAGAATTCCATTGTGTACAAATACCACAACTTGTTGATCCACTCATCAACTGAGGGGCATCTAGGTTGGTTCCATATCTTTGCTATGGTGAATAGTGCTGCAATGAACATTGTTGTGCTAGTGGATTTAGTATGTCCTTGTTTCTGGGTGGTAGTGGAATTGCTGGGTCATAGGGGAGTTCTATGTTTAGCCTTTTGAGGCACTGCCACACTGCTTTCCATAGTGGTTGAACGAGTTTGCACTCCCACCAACAGTGTAGTAGTGATCCCTCCTGGCCACATCCCCTCCAGCATCTGTTGTCATTCGTTTTCCTGATCCTGGCCATTCTAGCTGGAGTGAGGTGGAATCTTAGAGTTGTTTTGATTTGCATTTCTTTTATGACCAGAGATGTTGAGCATTTCTTCATGTGTCTATAGGCCATTTTTGTTTCTTCTTCAGAGAAGACTCTCTTTAAGTCTTTGGCCCATTTTTTAATGGGATGGTTGTTACTTTGGAGGTTAGTTTTGGAGTGATTCAATTTTTTGAGTTGTTGATATATTTTAGATATGAGGCCTTTGTCCGTTGTTTGGTTGGTGAAGATCTTCTCCCACTCCGTAGGCTTCCTGATTAGTTTACTAGCTATGTCCTTTGCCATACAAAAGCTCTGCAGTTTAATGCAGTCCCACTTATCCAGCCTTTCTCTGATTTGTTGTGATTCTTGGTCCTTATTAAGAAAGTTTTGACCTGTGCCAAGGAGGCCTAGTGTATCTCCTATTCCTTCCTGTAAAGTTTTCAGTGTGTCAGCTTTTACCTCCAGGTCTTTGATCCATTTGGAGTTAATTCTAGTGCAAGGTGACAAAGAAGGATCCAGCTTTAGTTTTCTGCAGGTGCTTAACCAGTTGTGCCAGCACAACTTGTTGAAGAGGCTGTCTTTCTTCCATTGTATTTTTTTGGCTCCCTTGTCAAAGATTAGGGTCTTTTATTATTCCATATGAAATTTTGGATTGCCTTTTCTATTTCTTTAAAGAATGACATTGGGATATTGATGGGTATTGTGTTGAATTTGTAGATAGCTCTTGGCAAGATTGTCATTTTCACAATGTTGATTCTTCCAATCCAGGAGCATGGGAGATTTTTCCATTTCCTTAGTTCTGCTTTAATTTCCTTTTTTAGGGTTTTAAAATTTTTGTCAGAAAGGTCCTTTACATTCTTAGTTAAGCTAATTCCTAGGTACTTTATTTTCTTTGAGGCTATTGTGAAAGGAGTTTCTTTCCTGATTATTGCCTCGTTCCTCTCACTGTTGGCGTAAAGGAAGGCAGTTGATTTTTGAGGGTTGATTTTATAGCCTGCTACTCGTCCAAAGTTTTGAATCAGCTCAAGGAGCTTGGGAGTAGAGTCTATAGGATTCTTTAAATACAGAATCATGTCATCTGCAAAGAGGGATAGCTTTATTTCCTCTTTCCCTACTTGGATCCCCTTTATGTTTGCTTCTTGCCTTATTGCACTGGCTAGGAATTCTAGTACTATGTTTAAGAGGAGTGGAGAGAGTGGGCATCCTTGCCTCGTTCCTGATTTTAGAGGGAATGGCTTTAGATTTTCACCATTAAGTGTAATACTAGCTGTGGGTTTCTCATACACAGCCTTTATTATATTTGAGGAATGTTCCATGGATTCCTAGTTTCTCCAGAGCTTTTAACATAAAGGGGTGTTGGATCTTGTCAAATGCCTTTTCCGCGTCTATTGAGACAATCATGTGATTTTTGTCCTTGCTCCTGTTGATGTGTTGAATTATATTAATTGATTTGCGTATGTTGAACCAGCTTTGCCTCCCTGTGATGAATCCAGTTTGATCATAGTGTATAATTTTTTTGATGAGTTGTTGTAGACGATTGGCCAGTATTTTGTTGAGAAGTTTTGCATCGATGTTCATCAAAGATATAGGTCTATAGTTCTCTTTCTTTGATGAATCTCTGTCTGGTTTGGGGTTGAGGTTATACTGGCTTCATAGAATGAGTTTGGTAAGGAACCTTCATTTTCAATTTCGTTGAAGAGCTTGAGGAGTATTGGTGTGAGCTCTGCTTTGAAGACCTTATAGAATTCAGCTGTGAATCCATCTGGCCCTGGGCTTTTCTTAGGTGGAAGTTCTCTAATTGCCATTTCTATTTCAGAGCTTGAAATAGGCCTGTTGAGTTGGCTTAGTTCTTCTTGGTTCAGTGTGGTTATGTTAATATTGGCTAGGAATTCATCCATTTCATCTAGATTCTCAAATTTCTTGGCGTAAAGGTTTGAGATATATTCCCTCATGATATTCTGGATCTTGGTAGTTTCTGTTGTGATATTACCATTTCATCTGTGATTTTGTTTATTTTGATATGCTCTCTTCTTTTTTTGGTAAGATTTGCTAAGGGCTTGTCAATTTTGTTAATTCTTTCAAAGAACCAACTCCTTGTTTTGTTGATTCTTTCTATAGTTTTTTTTGGATTCCAAATCATTTAATTCTGCTTTGATTTTAATTATTTGCTTTCTTCTACTGGGATTAGGGTTGGTTTGTTGCTCTTTTTACAGGAGCTTGAGGTGAGACATTAACTTGTTGGTTTGCAATTTTTCCAACTTGTTGTTGTAGGCTCTCAGCGCTATAAATTTTCCTCTGAGTACTGCCTTTGCTGTATCCCAAAGAAGTTGGTATTTTGTGTGCTCCTTACTGTAAAATTTCATAAACTGTTGGATTTCTGTTCTGATCTCTTCGATTACCCATTGGTGATTCAACAATGTGTTGTTCAATCTCCATGAGTTACAGGGTTTTCGTTGGTGGAGATGTGTGTTCAGTTCCAATTTGATGCCTTTGTGGTCTGAGAGTGTGCATGGAATAATTTCTGTGTTTTTGAATCTGTCCAGGTTTGTTTTATGGCCTAAGATGTGATCTATTTTGGAAAATGTTCCATGTGCTGCCGAGAAAAACGTATATTGTGTTGTTGCTGAGTGGAATATTCTGCAGATGTCTGTTAGATCTAGTTGGTCTATATAGTTGTTCAGTTCTAAGGTTTCTCTGTTGAGTTTTTGCCTTGTTGATCTGTCCATAGGTGAGAGTGGTGTGTTAAAGTCACCGACAATCACTGTATTTCGATCTATGTATGGTTTCAGTGTAAGTAAAGTTTGCTTGATGAAGTTTGGAGCTCCGGGATTGGGTGTGTAAATATTTAGGATCGTTATGTCTTCCTGGAGGAAAGATCCCTTTAGTAGTATGTAGTAACCTTCTTTGTCTTTTCTTACTAATTTTAGTTTGAAGTCTATTTTATCTGATATGAGGATGGCAACTCCAGCCTGTTTATGGGCGCCGTTAGCTTGATAGAGTTTATTCCAATCCCCCACTTTCAAAAGATGATTGTTTTTTGGGGGTAAGATGTGTCTCTTGAAGACAGCAGAATGATGGCTTTTGCTTTTTGATCCAACTAGACAGCCTATGCCGCTTAATTGTAGAGTTGAGTCCATTGATATTGAGAGTTAGGATTGAGAGATATTTATTAGGTCCTACCATTTTTAAAAGCTTTTATTTGGGCCTGTGTCTTGACAGTTCTTGTGGTCCTTAGATGGTATGCTGTTTAGGTGCCATTTCTTTCCCTATATTGCATTTATTTTGGTTTTCTATGTATAGAACATCTTTCAGCATTCTCCGTAGTGTTGGTTTTGTTGCGACATATTGTTGCAGCTTTTCCCTGGAATGGAATGTTTTTATTGTTCCCTCAGTTATGAATGAGAGCTTAGCTGGCTACAGTATTCTTGGTTGGTAGTTATTTGACTTAAGGGCATGACATATATGCTTCCAGTCACTTCTTGCTTGCATGGTCTCTGCTGAGTAATCTGGGGTGATTCTGATTGGTTTTCCTTTATAGGTTACTGAACCCTTTTCCCTGGCTGCCTTTAGGATCCTTTTTTTGGTTTCCACTGATCCAGTTCAGATTACGATGTGGCGGTGAGATGTTCTTTTCTGGTCAGGTCTGTTTGGGGTTCTAAAAGCTTCTTGTATCTGAATGGGCCTGCCCTTCTGGATATTTAGCAAATTCTCTGAGATGATTCCCTGAAGTATACTTCCAATACCATTGACCTCTTTCTCCACGCCCTCCTCAATACGAATTAGCCTTAAATTAGGCTTCCTAATTGTATCTTGGACCTCCTGAAGCGCTCTCTCATTTTTCCTAGATTTGGATTGACTCATTTTCTGTTCTTTCTCTACAATAACTAAATTATCTTCAGCCCCGGAAATTCTCTCCTCTGCATTGTCTAACCTGCTATCAAAGCTATCTACTTTATTTTTCATCTCCCTTGCTACTAATTGCTCATTTTTGATGCCTTGCATCTCTTCTTTTAGATCATGTATGGATTTCTTTAGCTCCTTAATTTCCATTGAGTGGTTAGCTCAGTAGCTTTATTTTCTTTGAACATTTGCTGGAGTTCGGTCACCTTTTTATTTGTGGATTCTATAAATTCATCCATCTTTCTTTGAAAAACCTTTATTATGGCCTCCTTTATGACTTCTTCTTTTTCACTTATCACCTTGTTTATGGTTTTCTCTTGTTCAGCTATGGCTTCCTCCCTTATCTCTTTCTTTATATTTTCACATTTTTCATTAATGATGTTTATCAATTGCATTTGTACAGCACTTGGAAGACTCTCCTCTAGGATTGCCAGTGACTGTTCCATTGGCTGTTTACATTGGGTGGGGGAGGTGGGAGGTGTTGTTTCTTGATTTGACATTTTTCTTGAGTTTCTTGTTCTGCCCATTTGAAAATGGGAGCAAGATTAATACTAAACACGATTATAGTTTTTCAGATATGTCCAACCTAGACCTCTGTAGCTGGCAGACTCTAGATGTTCACAAGTTTTGATTGGTGTTATCACTCTTTCTTTTTGTGCAGTTACCGACCAGTCTAATACATCCACTGATAAGTGATTTATGCCCCAAACAATAAGCCTCTCAATCCAATCTCTATTGTCTTTAAGTCCATCTGAGCCTAGAGAATAATTAAACACCTAGATATACAGTGTTGCTCTTAACACTAACCCTCTAACCCCAACCCTAACCGTAACCCTCTAACCCTCACCCTCACCCTCAACATCCCCCAAACCCGAACCGTAACAGTAACCCTCTAACCCTAACCCTAAACCTCTAATCCTAACCCTAACCCTAACATTAACCCTAACCCTAAGGCTAACACTCTAACCCTAACCCTCTAATCCTAACCCTAATCCTAACTCTAACCCTAAAGCTAACCTAACATTCACCCTCACCCTCACCCTCACTCTCACCCTCACCCTAACCCTAACTCTTACACTAATCCTAACCCTAAGGCTAACCCTCTAACCCTATCCCTAACAGTAACCTTAACCCTAACCCTACATTTCTAACCCTAACCCTAACTCTAACCCTCACCGTGACCCTCACCCTCACCCTAAACCTAACCCTCACCCTCACCCTCACCCTAATCCTAACCCTAACACTAACCCTAACTCTAACCCTCTAACCCTAACCCTAACCCTAACCCTAACCATCTAACCCAAACCCTCACCCTAACCCTAACCCTCACCCTAACCCTAACCCTAAACCTAACCCTAACCCTAACCCTAACCCTAACCCTAACCATCACCCTCACCCTCACCCTCACCCTAACCCTAACCCTAACCCTAACCCTATCCCTAACCCTAATGCTCTAACCCTATCCTTAACCCTAATCCTCTAACTCTAACCCTAACCCTAACCCTAAACCTAACATTAACCCTCACCCTCACCCTCACCCTCACCCAAACCCTAACCCTAACCCTAGACCTTTAAATCTAACCCTAACTCTAACCTTAACCCTCAAACCTTAACCGTAACCCTGACACTAACCCTAACCCTCTAACCCTAACCCTAAACCCAAACCTAACCCTAAACCTAAACCTAGACCTAATCCTCAGCCTCAACCTAACCCTAAGCCTAACCCTAAACCAAATCCTAAGCCTAACCCTCACTATCACACTCACCCTCTCCCTAACCCTCACCCTAACCCTAACCCTCACCATAACCCTCGCCTAACCTTCAACCTAACTGTAACCCTAAGCCTAAACCTAACCCTCACGCTCACCCTCACCCTCACTGTCACCCTCACCCTCACCCTCATCTTAACCCTAACCCTAACCCTAACAATAATTCTAACCCTAATGCATAACCCTAACCTTAACACTAACCCTCTAACCCTAACCCTAACCCTAACTCTCACCCTCACCCACACCCTCACCCTAACCCTAACCCAAATCCTACCCCTACCCCTAACCTTAACCCTAACCCTAACCCTCTAACCCTATCCCTAACCCTAACCCTAACTCTATCCCTAACCCGAACCCTCTAACCCTAAGCTTAACCCTAACCCTAACAATAACCCTCTAATTCTAACTCCAAACCTAATACTAACCCTAACCCTAACACTAATACTAAGCCTAGGGCAACCCTCTAACCCTAACCCTAACCCTAACCCTAACGCTCTAACCCTAACCCTAAACCTAACCCTCAGGCTCATCCTCACCCTAACCCTAACCCTCACCCTCACCCTCACCCTAATCCTAACCCAAACACTAACCCTAACCCTAACCTTCTAACCCTAACCCTACCCTCACCCTCAACGTAACCCTAACCCTAACCCTAACCACTAACCCTAACCCTAAACCTATCCCTAACCTTCACCCTCACCCTAACCCTAACTCTAACCCTAAACCTCACCCTCACCTTCACCCTAACCCTAACCCTTACCCTAACCCTAACCCTAACCCTCGCCCTACCCTAACCCTAAACCTAACCCTAAACTTAACCCTCACCCTCAACCTCACTCTCACCCTCACCCTCACCCTAACCCTAACCCTAACCCTAAACATCACCCTCACCCTCACCCTCACACTCACCCTCACCCTAACTCTAACCCTTACTCTCTAACCCTAACCCTAACCCTAATGCTCTAACCCTAACCCTAACCCTCACCCTCACACTCACCCTCACCCAAACCCTAACCCTCTAACCCTAACCCTAACCCTAATACTAACTCTAACCCTCTAACCCTAACCCTAAACCTAAACCCTAAACCTAAACCTAAACCTAATCCTCAGCCTCAAACAAAACCTAACCCTAGGCCTAAACATAATCCTCAGCCTAACCCTCACCCTCACCCTCACCCTCACCTTTACCCTCACCCTAACTCTAACCCTAACCCTAACCCTCAACCTCATCATCAACATAACCCTAATCCTATGCCAAATCTAAACCTAACCCTCACCCTCACCCTCACTATCACCCTCACCCTCACCTTAACCCTAAACCTAACTCTAAACCTAACCCTAACTCTAACCCTAACCCTAACTCTAACCCTAACCCTAACCCTAAGACTAACACTAACCCTAACCCTCACCCTCACCCTAACCCTAAGCCTAACCCTAAGCCTAACACTAACCCTAACACTAACACTAACACTAACCCTCCCCTCTCCCTAACCCTAACCCTAACCCTAACCCGCAATCTCCCCCTCACCCTCACACTCACCCTCACCCTAACCATAACCCTAAACCTAACACACACCCTCACCCTCATCCTCACACTAACCCTAACTCTAACCCTAACCCTAACCCTAAACCTCTAACCCTAACCCTAACCCTAACCATAACCCTAACACTACAGTAACACTAACCCTAACCCTAACACTCTATCACTAACCCTAACCCTAACATTAACCCTCTAACGTTTACGCTCATCCTCACCCTAGCCCTAACCCTAACCCTAACCCTCACCCTCAACCTCACCCCCACACTCACCCTCACCCTCACCCTCACCCTAACCCTCAACTTCACCCAAATCCAAACCTAACCCTAACCCTAACCTTAACCGTAACCGTAACCCTAACCCTAAACCTAACCCTAACCCTCACACTCACCCTCACCCTCACCCTCACCCTAACCCTAAGCCTAAACATAAACCTAACCCTAACCCTAACCCGAACCCTCTAACCCTAACCCTAACCGTCTAGCCCTACCCTAACCCTAAACCTAACCGTAAACCTACCCCTTTAACCCTAACCTTAATCCTAACCCTCTAACCCTAACCATTACCCTAATCCTCACCCTAACCTTACCCCTAACCCTAACCCTAAACCTCACTCTCACCCTCACCCTAACCCTCACCTTAACCCTAACCCTAACACTCACCTCACCCTCCCCTCACCCTCACCCTAAACTTAACCCTAACCCTAACCCTAATCTTCTAACCCTAACCCAAATCCTAACCCGAACCCGAACCATATAACCCTAACTCTAACCCTAACACTAACCCTAAACCTCTAACCCCAACCCGAACCCTAACCCTAACCCTAAATTAACCCTAACCCTAATCTTCTAACCCTAACCCAAACCATAACCCTAACACGATCCCAAACCCGAACCCTAACCGTCTAACCCTAACCCTAACCATAATCTTAACCCTCTAAACCTAATCCTCACACTCACCCTATACCTAACTCTAACCCTCACGCTCACCATCACGCTCACCCTCACCCTAACCCTAACCCTCACCCTAACCCCAACCCTAACCCTAACCCGAAGCCTAACCCTCACCTCACCCTCATCCTCACCCTAAACCTAACCCTAATCCTAACCCTAACCCTAAACCTAACCCTCACCATCATCCTAACCCTCACTCTCACCCTGACCCTCACCCTAACCCTCACCTTCACCCTAACCCCAACTCTAACCATAACCTTAACGCTTAACCTAACCCTAATACTAACCCTCACCCTCAAGTTTACCCTCACACTCACCCTAACCCTAACACTAACCCTACCCCTAAGCCAAACCCTCACCCTCACCCTCATGCTAACCCTCACCCTAAACCTAACCCTAACCCTAACCCTAACACTATCCCTAACCCTCTAACCCTAACCCTAATCCTCTAACCCTAACCCTAACCACTAACCCTAAACCTAACCATAACCCTCACCCTCACGCTCATCCTTAGCCTCCCCCTAACCCTAACCCTAACACTAACCATCACCCTCACCCTAACCTCACCCTCAACCTCACTTTCACCCTAACTCTAACCCTCACCCTCACCCTCAACCTCAAACTCACCCTAAACCTAACCCTAAGCCTAACCGTAAAACTAACACCTAACCATAACCCTAAACCAAATGATAACCCTAACCATAACCCTAACCCTCTAACCCTAACCCTTACCCTAATCCTCACCCTAACCCTAACCCTAACCCTAACCTCACTCTCACCCTCACCCTCACCCTCATTCTAACCCTAACCCTAACACTCATGCTTACCCTCACCCACACCCTAACCTTAACCCTAACCTTAACCCTAACCTCAACCCTAACCCTAACCCTAAAACTCTTACCCCAACCCGAACCCTGAGCCTAATCCTAAACCTAACCCTAATCTTCTAACCCTAACCCTCACCCTCACACTAACCCTAACCCTAACCCTCACCCTCACCCTAACCCTCACTCTAACCCTGACGCTAACCCTCTAACCCTAACCCTAACCATATCCCGTTAACCATAACCTTACGCTTCTAACCCTAACCCTAACACTCCAACCCTAACCCTAACCCTAACACTCCAACCCTAACCCTAACCCTAAAACTCACCCTCATCATCACACTAACCCTAACCCTAACCCACACCCTCACCCTAACCCTAACCCTAACACTAAGCCTAAACCTAAGGCAAACCATCTAACCCTAACCCTAACCCTAACCCTAACCCTAACCCTACCCTTCTAACCCTAACCCTAACCCTACACTAACGCTGTAACCCTAAACCTAACCCTCACCCTCACCCTTCACCTCCCCCTCCTCCTCCCCTAATCCTAACCCCAACCCTAACCCTAACCCTAACCCTCAAACCCTAACCCCAACCCTAACCCTAATACTCTAACCCTAACCCTCACCCTAACCCTAACCCTAACCCTAACCCTAACCATTAACCCTCAACCTCACCCTCACCCTCACACTAACCCTAACCCTCACCCTAACCCTAACCCTAAACTTAACCCTAACCCTAACCTTCACCCTCAACCTCACCCTCACCTTAACCCTAACCCTAACCCTAAACATCACCATGACCCTCACCCTCACCCTCACCCTAAACCTAACCCTAACCCTAACCCTAACTCTCTAACCCTAACCCTAACCCTAATCCTCTAACTCTAACACTAACCCTATCCCTAACCCTAAGCCTAACCCTAACCCTCACCCTCACCCTCACCCTCTCCGTTACCCAAACCCTAACCCTAACGGTAACCCTAACCCTCTAACCATAAATCTAACCTTCTAACTGGAATACTAACCCTAACACTAATTCTAACCCTCTAACCCTAACCCTAAACCTAACCCTAACCCTAACCCTAACCCTAAACCTAAACCTAAACCTAATCCTCAGCCTCAAACAAACCTAACCCTACCCCTAAACCTAATCCTCAGCCTAACCCTCAACCTCACCCTTACCTTAACCCTCACTCTAACCCTAACTCTAAATCTAACCCTCACCCTCACCCTCACCCTAACCCTAACCCTATGCCTAAACCTAAACCTAACCCTCACCCTCACCCTCACCCTCACTATCACCCTCACCCTCACCTTAACCCTAACCCTAACAATAACGCTAAACATATCCCTTAACCCTAACACTAACCCTAACCTTCTAACCCTAACCCTAACCCTAACCCTCTAACCCTAAACCTAACCCTAACCCTCACACTCACCCTCACCCTCACCCACACCCTACCCCTAAACCTAACCCTAAACCAAACCCTCACACTCACCCTCACCATCACCTTCACCCTAACCCTAACCCTAACCCTCACCCCACCCTCACCCTCTACCTCACCGTAAATCTAACCCAAACCCTAACCCTAACCCTAACCTTCTAACCCTAACCCTAACCCTAACCATAACAATAACCCTCTAACCCTAACTCTAACCCTAACACTAACACTAACCCTAACCCTCCCCCCTCACCCTAACCCTATCCTGCAATCTCTGCTCACCCTCACACTCACCCTCATCCTAACTATAACCCTAACCCTAAGACACACCCTCACCCTCACCGTTACCCTAACCCTACCCCTACCCCTAACCATAACCCTAACCCTAACCCTCTAACCCTAACCCTAACCCTAACCCTAACCCTCTAACATTTACGCTCATCCTCACCCTAGCCCTAACCCTAACCCTAACCCTCACCCTCACCCTCATCCTAACCCTTACCTTCACCCAAACCCTAAACTTAACCCTAACCCTACCCTAACCATAACATTAACCCTAACACTAACCCTAAACCTAACCCGCACACTCCCCCTCCCCCTCACCCATACCCTAACCCGAAACATAAACTTAACCCTAACCCTAACACTAACCCTCTAACCCGAAACCTAACCCGAACCCTCTAACCCTAACCCTAACCCTAACCATAAACCTAACCCTCTAACCCA
>NC_143540.1:302500-435000 GCF_031878675.1 Megascapheus bottae
TGGGGACAGCCAATCCCTGGTCATTCACGGCTCTTTGGGAGGAGCACAACAAACGACACCTTTGCCCTGGGGAGGACATAGAGACCCCTGCCCAAAATGAGCGCAGTCTTTAGAGAGAAGCCCAGGGCTGGGGGCTGGCCTAGGAGAGGGCAGGCCTCTGGAGGACTCTGAGGAAAGGGAGCTAAGCAGGGGAGCTGACAGCAGAGCCGGAGCTGTCTAAGGTAGCATAGCAGACCCGGCATGGTTCCCATGGTTGTGCTTGAACCTCACGTCCCAGCACCCAGGCTGCAGGGGAAAGGCCAGAAGTCAGATGCCTCGGCTTTGGTTTCTTTTTTTGTTTGTTTCTTTCCAGCCCTGGGGCTTGAACTCGGGGCCTGAGCACTGTCCTTGGACTTTCTCAAAGCTAGAGCTCTACCACTTGAGCCACAGCACCACTTCCAGCTTTCTTCTATGTATGTGGTACTGAGGAATCGAACCCGGGTCTTCATGCACAATAAGCAAGCACTCTACCACCAGGCCACGCTCCCAGTGCTTCAGCTTTGTTAACACACCCCTTTCATGGCCACAGGCAAGGAGAAGGAAGGTGCCAAAGCTGAGGCCGGCTGTGCCTGTGAGTCTCTTGGTGGTGTCAGGCAGGTTTGTTGCTGCGTTCCTGCCTTGTCTCTGAGGTGACGCGGTGATCTCACCACCTGGCCCAGTCCAGAGCAGTCTCAGACTGCCTTCCATGGTCCTCCTGCCACCGGGGGGCTGGCATGGCCCAAGGGGCACAGAGTTGAGTCCCAGCAGCCCACGTGACATTGCTGGAGGACTGTGAAATGCAGGCTCACAGTGATGCTGTCTCCTTAACGACCTAGCGTCTTTAAAATATTTAACAACTGGAAAAAAGACACCGAGCTTGAATTTTCCTTTCAAGACACTAGAGAAATCATGTTTCACTTCTGTCTGAAACTCACTATCTTCACAACAAAGAACGCTCTTAGGGCAGAAGCAATGCCATTTTCTCCACAATCTCCAAATAAAAGATAAAGAGAAAACATCATCACAGCCTTTCTTTAGGGTCTAACAATAGGGGAATAATGTGGTTTTGCAAGGGGAAAGCTCTTGTTTGCAGCTCCAAATACAAAAGTACACCTGTGACAAATCTAACAGCCTCAGCCGCCCCTCTGCAGGGAGTGAGGCTTCAAGAAGAGCAGACCCTTGGATTATCTGGTGTTGTGTGGTGATGACGAAGCGGATAGGCCAGTCCTGTGGAAAATTCTAAAAGAAGAAAGCTTAGCCAGGCACAGTGGTGCCTGTAAGTTCAAGTCCAGCCTGAGCTATGTCAAGAATCCTGGCTCGGAGGATGCCGTTCAGCCCAGGATGCTGGCCTGGCCCCGAGACGGTGTGACGGAACGGTGGCTTCCCGCTTTGCTCACCCTGCCCCCACCTCGCCTGGTCAGCCCACTGGCCTGACTTGGGTTGGAACACCGCCCTTGGCACCTGGTGACGGGCACGTCCTCTCACAGCCCGGCCTCCTGGCCCCGAGCTCTGCCCAGCTCCTCCTCAGCACCACGTCCCAGGTACACTAAGGCAACTCTCTCTGAAGTTGGTTTATAACTGATTGTTCAGTCATAGTTCTTGGAAAGCAGAGCCCATCTATATTTTCTTTCTTGTCTGAACCTCCACTGCTGAGCCTCTGCGTGGCCCCTAAACGACTGGTCGAAAATGAAGCAGTGAATTAATGAATGGGAACTAAGCTGCCATGTCGCTGCTCCCAGGTATCCGAATTAACTAATTGAAAAACCAAGAGCATTTACTGTCCTAAAGGAGCCAGAGACATGGTGGAAGAAGCCAGGAGCCTGTGGCTCACACCTGTGACCCCAGCTACTCCGGAGGCTGAGATCTGAGGATCGCAGTTAGAAGCCAGCGGGGTCAGAAAAGCCCACGAGACTTTTATCTCTAACAAGCCACTCAGGACTGACAGAAAATCATAAAAAATTTAAAGAACAAAAAGTTATAGGAACAGCGACCAGTTGGTGCCAGTTTCTACACCCAAAGCTAATGGTGCGCGCTCTGTGCTGGCCTCCTTCCACAGCGTCAGGGAGGGCGCGGAGGCTTCGGGGTTCAACGTCCCAGGAGCTCAAAACAAGGGAAACGTTCAGGCTTGAACCCAAATCAGTCTGTACCAGAAAGCCAAGTCTGCCCGGCTCCTCTGACGCGGAGCCCAGGGCGCAGAGCAGCTGTGGCTGTCCCCAGGTCCTGATCTGGCTCTTCCTGCCACTGCTTCTGCGGGGTCCCCGGTACAGGTTTCATTCGGTGCCTGGCTCCCCACACCCCACCAAGCACTCGCCCAGGCCCCAGCCGCATCAGTAAGGTCACACAAGGTACCGACTGGTGACAAGTGATGAGGGAAGTCTACGTGTCGGATTGAAGGTCAGGTCTGGCTGTGGCCCTGGGTTGGAGCAGCCAGGGCCTTCCCCTCCTGTCACCACTGCTGAAGTCACCTTGTCCACAACCTCTGCTTGGGGCCCTCAGGCCTCTGTGTCATCCAACAGGGGGCGCCAGGGAAGCGTCCAGCAGGCACCTCGCTGACGGAGCCCCCCCTCACCCCGGCTGAGCAGCCTCTTCATCCACCCGGCCACTCCCAGTGACAGAGCTGAACCTGGCTACACACAAGAACAGATAATGGACAAGCTGGGCATGGGCTTGTTGTGCTGGCTACTCAGGAGGCTGAGATCTGAAGATCAAGGCTCAAAGCCAGCCTGGACACTAAACTCCATGAGACTCGTGTCTCCAACAAACCACCAGAAAACCAGAAGTGGTGCTGTGGCTCCAGGGATAGCATGGTAGCCTTGAACTGAAAAGCTCAGGGACAGCACCCAGGCCCAGAGTTCAAGTCCCATGACTGATGAGAGAGAGAGAGAGAGAGAGAGAGACAGAGACAGAGACAGAGACAGAGACAGAGACAGAGACAGAGACAGAGACAGAGAGACAGACAGAGACAGAGAGAAAGAGACAGAGACAGAGAGAAAGAGACAGAGAGGGTGCGGGGAGAGGACTCAAGGCTTGGCTCAGGTGGTGTAGAGCTTGCCTAGCAATCGCACTGCACTGATTTCAAGCCTCAGGGGTGCGTGCAAACAAACAAGGACAACAAAATTTCAGACATGGCCTAAGTCAACATCTTATCCACGGCTATGTGGACCCAGACGCTCCTCTGAGCCCCGTGGCCAGCTGAGAGCTGGTGGGGCTGTGGTCCCCTCCACTGGGAGGGAGGCCTGGGCCTGCACAGGCCTGCACACTGGCGTGTGCCCTGCGTCACCTGGGGACAGAAAGATGCAAGTGAGCGTGCGAGTGAAAAATGTCTCGGGTTTGCTCATCTACCCTCGTCCCTGTCCCCAGACAGTCAGCCTTATTCATCCCAACATTGAATCTGTCCCCTCTGTTGCAGGCTCCTGTGGTTGTCTGGTCATGATACTGTTTGCCTCTGAAGTGAAACTCCACCACCTCTCAGAAAAAATTGCAAATTTTAAAGAAGGGACTTATGCCTACAAGACACAAAGTGAGAAATACACCACCTCCTTCTGGGTCATTTTCATTTGCTTTTTTGCTCACGTTTTGAATGGGCTCCTGATACGACTTGCTGGATTTCAGTTCCCCTTTGCAAAATCTAAAGACGCAGAGACGGCTAATGTAGCTGCAGATTTAATGTATTGAAACACTCACGTTTCTGTCATTTCCCACAGAAGGGCTTGAACTTGCTTTGGTCATTTTTAGATATAGTTCATTTCACCCATCCTTTTAGATGGCATAAAGCACCAAAACGCTCCATGAAATTATTTAGACTGTCCTGAGGACGCCAGCCAGATATTAGCGAACAGAAGCAAAGCTTTGAGAGGTTGCTGTGCCTAGTGGGAAAATGCTCGACCCTGGAAGTCCAAGAGGTTGGCTGGATGGAGAACCGGTTGCTGCAAAGACATAGCCTTGCTCAAGATACCTGTCCAATCAGGGTGGATTCTAGAGGCACCAGGAGTCTATTTTAACTACAGAGATTGTCTGAGTGACCCAAACATCCATTGTCACAGAACTGGAACTCCTTTATTAAAACATTCAATGAGCATCTCTAGAATGTACCAATGTGCGTATGCATGTGTCAGGGCTTGAACCCACAGCTTCACACTCCTGTCACAGCTCAGGCTCATGCTCTATCACTTGAGCCCTACCTTCAGTCCCTCCCAATAGGCTCTTTAAAACACGCCTTTGTAGCCAGGTGCTGGTGGCTCACACTTGTCATCCTAGCTACTCAGGAGGCTGAGATATGAGGGTTGTGGTTCAAAGCCAGCCTGGGAAGAAGTCCATGAGACTCCCATCTCCAATGAACCACCAAAATAGCTAGAAGTGGAGCGGCGGCTCAAGTGGTAGAGCACTAGCCTTGAGCAGAAAAGCTCAAGGACAGCAGCCAGTCCTGTGTTCAAGACCAAAGACTGTCACAAAGAAAAGGGAAGGGAAAGGCAGGGGAGGGGAGGGGAGGGCAGGGGAGGGGAGGGGAGGGGGAGGTTAGAGAATGGGTATTGGTCCCGGAAAACAAGGTGCTTGCAGTGTCCTGTGGTCTCCAGAACGGCTGTCGCCAAGCATGACCCTCGTCATTCTTTTTTCCTGAATTCCACACAAAATTCATCTGCAACTGACCAGAAGCTACTGCTGATCCTGGAACCAACCCTGTGCATCTGGATCTGCTGTGGTGAGGAAGGTGCTCAGAGAAGACAGACAGCAGCACGGGTCCTGCCACGGGGAGCCCGGCACGCGCCTGGAAGCGCTCCTTCAGAAGTGCAGTTTGCAGGCAAGAAGCTAGCGGCAGATCCCAGAGCCCCAGCTTGCTGGCTCCTGGGGCAGGCAGCACACACCTCTGTAAGTCAGGCAGCTGAGGATTTCTAGAAGCCCAGGTCAGTCAGGCTGGGGCCAGGCCTGGAGCCTTCCACTGGAAAGGTCAAAAATAGGAGAAGGGTGGGCTGGGAGTTTGGCCTAGTTGTAGAGCACTTGCCTAGCATGCATGAAGACCCTGGTTCGATTCCTTGGTGCCACATACATAGCAAAAAGCCAGAGGTGGTGCTGTGGCTCAAGTGGTAGAGCTCTAGCCTTGAGAAAGTCCAGGGACAGTGCTCAGGCCCTGAGCCCAAGCCCAGGACTGGCAAAAAAAAAATAGGAGAAGGGAAGCAGGACCTGGCTCTAGGTGTGCAGCGTCCCTCCTGTCCCGCAGTGTCCCCGTAGTGCCCCCCCCATCCCCTCAGCAGGAAATGGAAGCAGCAGTTAGGATACCCGGCAGTTCTCCCTGTGGAGAACCCTACGCAGCCCCTCTGAGCACCCACGGCGTGCCCGGCTCCTCCTCCCTCTTCCCACCGTGACAAGAACACTGTGGTCACTGGAGGGGGGCCAGGGGCTCTGCTGCCCTGAGTGTGGGCACCCCAGGTGGCCTGGTCGCCTGAGCTCTGACCGGCTTCTCCTGAGGCCTCAGGCCCCCACTGGCCCCGGTGTCCTGCCTGGAGTCACTGACTGTACTACACTCACAATTTCTAGCTCTTCCTGCGGCATCCAGACAGCTGAACTCAGCACGTATCAGGACGGGTCGGTCACCTGCACGCGGGGGCCGTGACAGGACGGGTCTGCAGGTGGGGGCCATGTCAGGACGGGTCGGTCACCTGCACGCGGGGGCCGTGACAGGACGGGTCTGCAGGTGGGGGCCGTGTCAGGACGGGTTGGTCACCTGCACGCGAGGGCCGTGTCAGGTCGGGCCCGTCAGCCTGCACAGGACTGAGGCCCAGAACCCCTGACTCAACCTTTCAGGGTTTGCAGTGCTCACCATCAGTGACGGGGAGCTTGAACACTGGTTATTAACTTTAGGCGAAGGTTGATGGCAAATAAAGGCAAAATGTAGCTGTGAGTATTCCATTCTCTAAAATGACCCTTGTCATTTGATCAAGCCATTCTACTCCTGGAGATTAGGCCCACATAAAAGATGAATAAGGTCTCAACAATGTGACACGCCATGCTCATAAACTAGAAGGCCCCCTGTAGTAAAAGTTCAGTTAACTAAAGCACGCTGTTACCTCCAAATCATTCCAGTTCACAGATGGATAATCAGACACGCAGGAGGCGGGGGCAGCCTGTCCAAGCCTCGAGCTGGGGGGCTGGGGGCCCTGGAGCCTGGCAGTTCTGTGTGGAGGCCACAGCCTGCTGAGCTGCCCAGTCTCGCCGGCTCCTCCTGCACCCACCATGGCCACAGCAGGAACAGCATGTCCCTCCCCCCACCACCTGGGGAGCAGGACACCAGCGTGGTTTATTCAACCCAGTAAAGCGCTTTACCAGTGGCTGTCCAGTCTAGGAGCTAAGCTTCTCCTGCTAAGACGTCTACGTAAATCAGGACACATGCAAAGCCAGAAATATCCAAAGTTCATCCTGGTTTTCTTTGCTGCTCCCCTTTCCTGGTTTGGGGTTGCTAAGTAATTTAAATGGCAGAGCTAAAATTTATTTTTTAATATGACTTTCTAAATAGCAAATTGCAGTCTATTTCTCATCAGTACATTATTGGGAGGCAAGGATCATGTAATTTCTTATTTCCTTTTCTACACTATTGGTGCCTAATAAATATTAAATAGTGATAATACCAGTAAAATTTGAAACAATAAAGAGGAAAAAGACCTGCCTTGTTAGGGAGAAGTGATTCGTGGTTAGAGAAAGGACCTTTCAAGAAAGGATTTACAATGAAATACTATATCTGGCACATGCACGGCACAAGAAGACTGTGGTGTGACTATAAGAAGACTGTGGGTGTCACTATAAGAGGTCTGTGGTGTGACTATAAGAAGTCTGTGGTGTGACTAGGTGGTATGCCAAGCATGCACTGAGACCCAGGTTCGATTCCTTTTACCACATACATAGAAAAGAGTGGAAGTGGTGCTGTGGCTCCAGTGGTAGAGCTCTAACCTTGAGAAAGCCCGAGGACAGTGCCCAGGCTCTGAGTTCAAGCCCAGAACTGGAAAAAAATAAATTAACACAATAATACGAAATAAAGCCTCTGCCTTTTTTGAAGTTATCATCTGGCCACATGAGGCCCACCCATCTGACATACGTGACGTCTGACGACTTCAAGGTTAACCAGTGTCTCCCCAGAGCCAGGCCGGTGAGCAGGGAAAGTCAAGGTGGAAGTGGCCGACGCTCTTCAGCCTGCCGATTGCCATCCCCTCAATCCTTTCAGCCCAGAGGAAGAGGGGAAACTTTTGATTCTCCCTGGAACGAATCACAGCAACTGTGACTGTGCACTGAACGCTACCCTACTCTCTGCTCCCTCCTTAGCCCTCCTGTCCAGTCTGCGGGCCGGAGGCAGCAGGTAAGGAATAAGGGCTGTGCTGCGGGCGGGTACCCTGGCTGTGGGTGGGGTACCCTCCCCTGGCTTGGCAACACAGCTCTGCCCAGCACAAACACTGCCATGCTCTCCCGCCTGGGGCCACCCACCGGTGGCCATCTCAATGCGTCCTCAGATAAGACACTGAAATTCTCTCCTTACAGCCTGTGTCTTAGATTACACACTCGGGGCACCTGTTCAACGGCAGAAGGACACACCTCTGATGAAAGTTTAATCACGGCCTGACAGCCGGGGCGTTCAGTGAGCCCAGCGCAGCCGCTGCTGGCCTGAGCTCCCACCGGCCAAAACGGGGCTCCGTGCCCTGCTTGAGGGCTTGTGCAGCTGCCTGGCGACTCAGCCAGACCTTGTTCTCCTCTGAACAACTTCCAGTTGATCCTTCAAATGGACATGGCAGTCTCCCCACCCGGGCCAGGGGAGACAGCCAGGAAACTTTTACTTCTGGACAAATGGAGAGAAATCTTCGCTTACCCCAGGTGAGGCCCCCAGGGCCCTGTGCACCTCATTTTTCAGAAATGCGGGTGGATGCGCTGGCGACACGAGAAACTCCCTACTCCGGGTGCTCATTTCCAAAGCCTCCCTGCACCTGTTGGCGGGCAGTGATCTCCAGCAAGGCTGGTGGGGGGGGCGGGGGTGGACATGGAGTTCAGACGAGTGAACCACTGACTTGACGTGCTCTCTCCCCTTACAGGCTGGAGACCCGTCACACAACGCTTCAGGTAACTACTTTCTCAAAGCCACTGTGTTTTCGGCCAGCTGCTTCTTCAAACGATGACGTTAGCAGCAGCATCTGCATTTATTCCGTGCACATAATGCCACTCAGGCAGTGGCATTTAACGTGTGAAAACGTGAAACTGGAAAGACTTGCCTTATAAATTTGTCTTACTGCATAGAAGAGACACTTCACCATCAAGAGCACCATATGGTTATTATTTAAGAAAAATGTGCCGTAATATTAGACTCTAGAGTTCCTCTAGCTGTAAAAAAAAGTTTTTTTCACAAGATTCTGTGACAACCAAGTGTTCAGTGTCCCAGAAGAAAGGCAGGTTTCTCATCTTTATTGGCTTCTTTAATATTTAACAGTAAGGGGAAAATGGTGGAATTCAGGTATCAAAGAAGTGCCTTCCATTTTTTTAAACCATGAAATATCAAAGATATTTGTGCCTCGTGACCTGAGAAGTCAGAGGTCGTGGGTGTTGTATTTCAGGTAGGACCTCGGGTCTCAGAACATATGATTGGGTGAATGAACATCAATATTCTCACTCCAATGCTAACACACCTTGCTCCTACTGCCTGCAATCAAAAAGCCTGATTTCAGTAAAAACCCCTCACCATCACCTCCATCAGAATCCGAGATGGCGGCTCTCTGCCCCTCCTGCACACACCGATGGAGACAGGAGAACATCCAGAGGAGAAAAGCTCGAAGGGGAGGAGCAAACAAAGTCCCGTGATGATTTCCGTGGGAGGGAAAAGTCCACAGGCAGACTTTCCTCCTTAGCCGGGCGGCGGCTCACGCCTGTAACCCTAGCTGCCCAGGAGGCAGAGACCTGAGGATCAAGGGGCACAAAAGGACCAGAGACTCTTGTCTCCAACTAACCACTAGAAAACCAGAAGTGGGGCTGAGGCTCAAGGGGTAGGGCGGTGGCCTTGAGCTGAAGAGCTCAGGGTCAGCGCCCAGGCCCAGAGTTCAAATCCCACAACCAGGGGCAAAAACAAAAAGATTTCACCCCGTGATTTACAAGATGCATCTCCGCCGGCTGGCTGGGGCTCCTGTGGTGAGATAAGGAAGGCCTTATTGTTCTCTGTCTTCTGCCACGGAGGATGGTTTGTTTCTTCCATGGCCTTGGAACAGAGGTTAGGGAAAGTGGGAGAAGAGTTGCTAACTTATGCAAAAATGATGCAAGAATGGGTCGCAGTGGTGGTGGGTTTTTCAAAGGTGAAAGTTATTCCTAGCTCCTGGGGGAGCAGGAGTCAGAATCAAAGGGAGCGACCCTGCTGTGCCCACTGGCACCTACCACATGCGAGGCAAAGATCTGAGGCCGGCCATTGATGAGACGCTTTCTCAAAACAGAGTGTGACATCTACAGTCCCCTCTCTGTGCCACCTCCGGGTAAGGTGCTGAGAACACTGGGGGCGGGGGCTCTTTACCCAGGACCATGACGGCGACCCTGAGCCCACCAGTGACAGGGAAGACGGGCCAGGACTCCCTCAGTTCCCAGGAGAAGGACGCCTGTCATCCAGCACCCTGGGCCCTGTTCCCACCCCCGCCATCGTCCCTGCAAACCCGGGCGGCATTCCCATCTCCCCGGCGACTGCCATGGTGAGCTCAGCTCCTCAGATAAACACGGAGGGCAGGTAAGCTCCGCGGTCTCACGCCTGAAGACGGAGAATGCGCGCAGCGTGGCTTCTTCACGGAATTGTCTAGGAGCGTGCTGATGGGGTCTGCGCATCTCTCAGTAGGCATTCACTTCCTCAGCCCAAAGGACACATTGCAGGGGGAATTACACCCCGGCCAACACTTTTTAGGTACAACTTTTTAGGTCGGACCGTGGTAGGTCCTCTGGGATGGGAGGTCCGGCAGGATGGGAGGTATTGTGTGACACAAGGGACACTATGGAGTAACTGATGAGAAGTACTGACGGAAGGATGGGAGGTACCCAGTGACGGGAGGTACTGTAGGGGGAGGTACTGTAGGTGGAGGTACTGTAGGTGGAGGTACTGTAGGGTGGAGGTACTGTAGGTGGAGGTACTGTAGGTGGAGGTACTGTAGGTGGAGGTACTGTAGGTAGAGATACTGTAGGTGGAGGTACTGTAGGTGGAGGTACTGTAGGTAGAGATACTGTAGGTGGAGGTACTGTAGGTGGAGGTACTGTAGGGTGGAGGTACTGTAGGTGGAGGTACTATAGGTGGAGGTACTGCAGGGGGGAGGTACTGTAGGGTGGAGGTACTGTAGGTGGAGGTACTGTAGGTGGAGATACTGTAGGTGGAGGTACTGTAGGGGGAGGTACTGTAGGGGGGAGCAACTGTAGGGGGAGGTACTGTAGGGTGGAGGTACTGTAGGGTGGAGGTACTGTAGGGTGGAGGTACTGTAGGTGGAGGTACTGTAGGTGAGGTACTGTAGGGGGGAGGTACTGTAGGGTGGAGGTACTGTAGGGTGGAGGTACTGTAGGGTGGAGGTACTGTAGGTGGAGGTACTGTAGGGTGGAGGTACTGTAGATGGAGGTACTGTAGGTGAGGTACTGTAGGGGGGAGGTACTGTAGGGTGGAGGTACTGTAGGGTGGAGGTACTATAGGTGGAGGTACTGTAGGTGGAGGTACTGTAGGGGGGAGGTACTGTAGGGTGGAGGTACTGTAGGGTGGAGGTACTGTAGGGTGGAGGTACTGTAGGGTGGAGGTACTGTAGGTGGAGGTACTGTAGGTGGAGGTACTGTAGGGTGGAGGTACTGTAGGGGGGAGGTACTGTAGGTGGAGGTACTGTAGGGTGGAGGTACTGTAGGTGGAGGTACTGTACGGGGAGGTACTGTAGGGTGGAGGTACTGTAGGGTGGAGGTACTGTAGGTGGAGGTACTGTAGATGGAGGTACTGTAGGTGAGGTACTGTAGGGGGGAGGTACTGTAGGGTGGAGGTACTGTAGGGTGGAGGTACTGTAGGGTGGAGGTACTATAGGTGGAGGTACTGTAGGTGGAGGTACTGTAGGTGGAGGTAGTGTAGGGGGGAGGTACTGTAGGTGGAGGTACTGTAGGGGGAGGTACTATAGGGTGGAGGTACTGTAGGTGGAGGTACTGTAGGGTGGAGGTACTGTAGGTGGAGGTACTGTAGGATGGAGGTACTGTAGGGTGGAGGTACTGTAGGTGGAGGTACTGTAGGTGGAGGTACTGTAGGGTGGAGGTACTGTAGGTAGAGGTACTGTAGGGGGGAGGTACTGTAGGTGGAGGTACTGTAGGGTGGAGGTACTGTAGGTAGAGGTACTGTAGGGTGGAGGTACTGTAGGTGGAGGTACTGTAGGGGGGAGGTACTGTAGGGTGGAGGTACTGTAGGGTGGAGGTACTGTAGGTGGAGGTACTGTAGGGGGGAGGTACTGTAGGTGGAGGTACTGTAGGTGGAGGTAGTGTAGGGGGGAGGTACTGTAGGGGGGAGGTACTGTAGGGTGGAGGTACTGTAGGTGGAGGTACTGTAGGGGGAGGTACTGTAGGGTGGAGGTACTGTAGGTGGAGGTACTGTAGGTAGAGGTACTGCAAGGTGGAGGTACTGTAGGTAGAGGTACTGTAGGTGGAGGTACTGTAGGTGGAGGTACTGTAGGGTGGAGGTACTGTAGGTGGAGGTACTGTAGGGGGGAGGTACTGTAGGTGGAGGTACTGTAGGTGGAGGTAGTGTAGGGGGGAGGTACTGTAGGGTGGAGGTACTGTAGGTGGAGGTACTGTAGGTGGAGGTACTGTAGGGGGAGGTAGTGTAGGGGGGAGGTACTGTAGGTGGAGGTACTGTAGGGGGAGGTACTGTAGGGTGGAGGTACTGTAGGTGGAGGTACTGTAGGGGGGAGGTACTGTAGGTGGAGGTACTGTAGGGTGGAGGTACTGTAGGTAGAGGTACTGTAGGTGGAGGTACTGTAGGTGGAGGTACTGTAGGGTGGAGGTACTGTAGGGGGGAGGTACTGTAGGTGGAGGTAGTGTAGGGGGGAGGTACTGTAGGGGGGAGGTACTGTAGGGTGGAGGTACTGTAGGGTGGAGGTACTATAGGTGGAGGTACTGTAGGTGGAGGTACTGTAGGGGGGAGGTACTGTAGGGTGGAGGTACTGTAGGGTGGAGGTACTGTAGGGTGGAGGTACTATAGGTGGAGGTACTGTAGGTGGAGGTACTGTAGGTGGAGGTACTGTAGGGTGGAGGTACTGTAGGGGGGAGGTACTGTAGGTGGAGGTACTGTAGGGTGGAGGTACTGTAGGTGGAGGTACTGTACGGGGAGGTACTGTAGGGTGGAGGTACTGTAGGGTGGAGGTACTGTAGGTGGAGGTACTGTAGATGGAGGTACTGTAGGTGAGGTACTGTAGGGGGGAGGTACTGTAGGGTGGAGGTACTGTAGGGTGGAGGTACTGTAGGGTGGAGGTACTATAGGTGGAGGTACTGTAGGTGGAGGTACTGTAGGTGGAGGTAGTGTAGGGGGGAGGTACTGTAGGTGGAGGTACTGTAGGGGGAGGTACTATAGGGTGGAGGTACTGTAGGTGGAGGTACTGTAGGGTGGAGGTACTGTAGGTGGAGGTACTGTAGGATGGAGGTACTGTAGGGTGGAGGTACTGTAGGTGGAGGTACTGTAGGTGGAGGTACTGTAGGGTGGAGGTACTGTAGGTAGAGGTACTGTAGGGGGGAGGTACTGTAGGTGGAGGTACTGTAGGGTGGAGGTACTGTAGGTAGAGGTACTGTAGGGTGGAGGTACTGTAGGTGGAGGTACTGTAGGGGGGAGGTACTGTAGGGTGGAGGTACTGTAGGGTGGAGGTACTGTAGGTGGAGGTACTGTAGGGGGGAGGTACTGTAGGTGGAGGTACTGTAGGTGGAGGTAGTGTAGGGGGGAGGTACTGTAGGGGGGAGGTACTGTAGGGTGGAGGTACTGTAGGTGGAGGTACTGTAGGGGGAGGTACTGTAGGGTGGAGGTACTGTAGGTGGAGGTACTGTAGGTAGAGGTACTGCAAGGTGGAGGTACTGTAGGTAGAGGTACTGTAGGTGGAGGTACTGTAGGTGGAGGTACTGTAGGGTGGAGGTACTGTAGGTGGAGGTACTGTAGGGGGGAGGTACTGTAGGTGGAGGTACTGTAGGTGGAGGTAGTGTAGGGGGGAGGTACTGTAGGGTGGAGGTACTGTAGGTGGAGGTACTGTAGGTGGAGGTACTGTAGGGGGAGGTAGTGTAGGGGGGAGGTACTGTAGGTGGAGGTACTGTAGGGGGAGGTACTGTAGGGTGGAGGTACTGTAGGTGGAGGTACTGTAGGGGGGAGGTACTGTAGGTGGAGGTACTGTAGGGTGGAGGTACTGTAGGTAGAGGTACTGTAGGTGGAGGTACTGTAGGTGGAGGTACTGTAGGGTGGAGGTACTGTAGGGGGGAGGTACTGTAGGTGGAGGTAGTGTAGGGGGGAGGTACTGTAGGGTGGAGGTACTGTAGGGTGGAGGTACTGTAGGTGGAGGTACTGTAGGGGGAGGTACTGTAGGTGGAGGTACTTTGGGTGGAGGTACTGTAGGTGGAGGTACTGTAGGTGGAGGTACTGTAGGGTGGAGGTACTGTAGGGTGGAGGTACTGTAGGTGGAGGTACTGTAGGTAGAGGTAGTGTAGGGGGAGGTACTGTAGGGTGGAGGTACTGTAGGTGGAGGTACTGTAGGGGGAGGTACTGTAGGGTGGAGGTACTGTAGGGTGGAGGTACTGTAGGGTGGAGGTACTGTAGGATGGAGGTACTGTAGGGTGGAGGTACTGTAGGGTGGAGGTACTGTAGGGTGGAGGTACTGTAGGTGGAGGTACTGTAGGGTGGAGGTACTGTAGGTGGAGGTACTGTAGGGGGAGGTACTGTAGGGTGGAGGTACTGTAGGTGGAGGTACTGTAGGTGGAGGTACTGTAGGGTGGAGGTACTGTAGGGTGGAGGTACGGTAGGTGGAGGTACTGTAGGGGGGAGGTACTGTAGGGTGGAGGTACTGTAGGTGGAGGTACTGTAGGTGGAGGTACTATAGGGGGGAGGTACTGCAGGGTGGAGGTATTGTAGGTGGAGGTACTGTAGATGGAGGTACGGTAGGTGGAGGTACTGTAGATGGAGGTACGGTAGGTGGAGGTACTGTAGGTGGAGGTACTGTAGGTGGAGGTACTGTAGGGTGGAGGTACTGTAGGTGGAGGTACTGTAGGTGGAGGTACTGTAGGTGGAGGTACTGTAGGTGGAGGTACTGTAGGGGGGAGGTACTGTAGGGGGGAGGTACTGTAGGTGGAGGTACTGTAGGTGGAGGTACTGTAGGGTGGAGGTACTGTAGGTGGAGGTACTGTAGGGTGGAGGTACTGTAGGTGGAGGTACTGTAGGTAGAGGTACTGTAGGGGGGAGGTACTGTAGGGTGAAGGTACTGTAGGTAGAGGTACTGTAGGTGGAGGTACTGTAGGTGGAGGTACGGTAGGTGGAGGTACTGTAGGTGGAGGTAATGTAGGTGGAGGTACTGTAGGGGGGAGGTACTGTAGGTGGAGGTACGGTAGGTGGAGGTACTGTAGGTGGAGGTACGGTAGGTGGAGGTACTGTAGGTGGAGGTAATGTAGGTGGAGGTACTGTAGGGGGGAGGTACTGTAGGTGGAGGTACGGTAGGTGGAGGTACTGTAGGGTGGAGGTACTGTTGGGGGGGAGGTACATTAGCAGGGAGGTTCTGTAGAGTGGAGGTACTGTAAGGTGGGAGGTATCCAGTGGTGGGAGGTACACCTTGGTTGGAAATACCCTGCGTCAGACTTGATAGGAATGTTTTTGTCAGGACTTCAGGAAATCAAACCTAAGAACTTCACTAGTATATGACCCTGGATGCTAGCTGGAGTCGGGTCCATACCAGTGACCTCTAGCTGGAGTCGGGTCCACCCCCGTGACCTCTAGATGGAGTCGGGTCCACAGCCTTGACCTCTAGATGGAGTCGGGTCCACCCCCTGACCTCTAGATGGAGTCGGGTCCACCCCCTGACCTCTAGATGGAGTCGGGTCCACCCCTGACCTCTAGATGGAGTCGGGTCCACCCCCTGACCTCTAGATGGAGTCGGGTCCACCCCCTGACCTCTAGATGGAGTCGGGTCCACCCCCTGACCTCTAGATGGAGTCGGGTCCACCCACCCCCTGACCTCTAGATGGAGTCGGGTCCACCCCCTGACCCCTAGCTGGAGTCGGGTCCACCCCCTGACCTCTAGATGGAGTCAGGTCCACAGCCTTGACCTCTAGATGCAGTCGGGTCCACCCCCTGACCTCTAGATGGAGTCGGGTCCACCCCCTGACCTCTAGATGGAGTCGGGTCCACAGCCTTGACCTCTACATGGAGTCGGGTCCACAGCCTTGACCTCTAGATGGAGTCGGGTCCACCCCCTGACCTCTAGATGGAGTCGGGTCCACCCCCTGACCTCTAGATGGAGTCGGGTCCACCCCCTGACCTATAGATGGAGTCGGGTCCACAGCCTTGACCTCTAGATGGAGTCGGGTCCACCCCCTGACCTCTAGATGGAGTCGGGTCCACCCCCTGACCTCTAGATGGAGTCGGGTCCACCCCCTGACCTCTAGATGGAGTCGGGTCCACCCCAGTGACCTCTAGATGGAGTGGGATTCTTACCTCTAGACGGGACCAAGGCACACCACACTGGTTTCACTGAGAGGGCGACGGGGGACAAAGCCCTCTTTGGCTGAATGGTTCACTTCTCTTTGCAGAAGCTAAGACAGAGCCTTTTCGGGGACACAGCCCAGGTCTTCAGCCATGACTGGATGAGGGCCCAGTTCACGTTTCACCATCCCTCCTCTGACCTAGCGTTCACTTTGGAAGTCACAACGGTTAATAGACTTCTTTTCTTTTTTGGGGGGGGAAGAGGGGTTCATGGGTCTTGAGCTCTTGGCCCGGGCGCTGTCCCAGAGCGTTTCGGCTCAAGGCCACCACCCAACCCTGGAGCCAAGCCCCACTTCTTTTTCTAGACATTAATTGGAGCTAAGAGCCTCAGGTCCTTTTGTGCCTGGGCTGGCTTTGAACCTCGATCCTCAGATCTCAGCCCCCTGAGTCGCTAGGATGACAGGGGTGAGCCACCGTGCCTGGCTCATTTTTCTAGATTTCTAAACAACTAAATTTTCTAAATCTCCAACTCAGTGTCTAAATTCATTATCTGTATTTTTCTTCCCGTCTACACCTGTAGGAATATGTATTTCTTTAAAATCATATTTAGAAGCACATATAAATTCTGGGCACTGGTGGCTGAGATCTGAGGACCACGGTTCAAAGCCTGCCTGGGTAGGAAAGTCTGTGAGACTCTTATCTCCAATTAACTGCCAAAAAGCCAGAAGTGGAGCTGTGGTTCAACTGGTAGAGCGCTAACCTTAAGAGCCAAAGCTCATGCATGCATGAAGCTCTGGGTTCAGTTCCTCAGTACCACATAAACAGAAAAAGCTGGAAGTGGCACTCAGGTGGCAGAGTGTTGGCCTTAAGCAAAAGAAGCTTGGGGACAGTGTCCAGGCCCTGAGTTCAAGCTGTAGGACTAGCAAATATATAAGTATCTACGTAAATATGTTAAGATTTAATGTTAAGGAGTAAGAGACAGCTTAAACCCACCCCCTGTTGTTTGGGTATAGGAATGTCCCGTGCCAGACTCCCCATCTCTCTTCTCCCCAGGCCCCCAGGCAGGGAGAGGACCGCTCCAGCCTGGCTGGCTGTGTCCTCCCACGCCAGCAGCGCAGCGGCAAGCGAGGCTGTCGGGTAGCCAGGAGGATGCAGGCCCTGCGGGAACCTCACTGCAGACTCCACCACAGCCCCCAGGGAGGGCGGCCCAGGCCGGGGTCCAGGGGCAGAGGCGATGTCCACGGCTCCCTGGCCGCACAGCCCCACGGCTGCCCAAAGGCCGGGCGCCGGCCCTCGCGCCTCCCCACCACCTGCCTCACCACCGCCCTCTTCCAGGGAGGAGCCCGGAGCATCCAGATGGCTGTCCAGGGATCGGTCCTCAAGTATCTGCTGTTCACCAGGAGTGGGGACGACGGCAAGACGTGGAGGTGACCTCCAGAGGGGGCTGGGGCTCCAGGGTCTCCCCCCTACCCAAGCCACCTCAGCGGAGCTCAGGATGAGGATGGAGGGTGGAGCTGGGGACCTGCTGGAGGTGGACACAGGGAAGGACCTGGAGGCCTGCCTGGAGTTCAGGACCAGGGTGGAGTTTGTGCTTGGGGTGTGGGTGACTGAAGGACTCACTTGCTGAGGGCCAGGTGCCATCACAGCCAAGATGCTAGGTGACACTCTCACATGGCAGACTGAGGGAAGCCAGCCTCCCCTGTTCCACAGGGGACACAGGGCCTCAGAGCCCATCCTCTCCCCTCCTGTGTGCAGGCTCGGCGCACTGAGCAGGCGGGAGCAGGAACGAGCCCTGACCGCAGCCCTGGCTGACACCCTGTGGGTGGCTGGAGCATCTCAGAGGGCGACCGTCTGCCTGCTCCCTGAGGACACGCGTGTCACCTCCACTCCTGACTGCACTGGGGGTGACGTCACCCAGAGGGTGGGTGCCTGTCCTCCTGAGTCTTCACCCGAGGGTGGTCCCTGTCCTCCTGAGTCTTCACCCGAGGGTGGTCCCTGTCACCTGAGTCTTCACCCGAGGGTGGTGCCTGTCCACCTGAGTCTTCACCCGAGGGTGGTCCCTGTCCTCCTGAGTCTTCACCCGAGGGTGGTCCCTGTCCACCTGAGTCTTCACCCGAGGGTGGTCCCTGTCACCTGAGTCTTCACCCGAGGGTGGTCCCTGTCCTCCTGAGTCTTCACCCGAGGGTGGTCCTGTCCTCCTGAGTCTTCACCCGAGGGTGGTGCCTGTCACCTGAGTCTTCACCCGAGGGTGGTCCCTGTCCTCCTGAGTCTTCATCCGAGGGTGGTGCCTGTCCTCCTGAGTCTTCACCCGAGGGTGGTCCTGTCCTCCTGAGTCTTCACCCGAGGGTGGTCCCTGTCCTCCTGAGTCTTCACCCGAGGGTGGGTGCCTGTCCTCCTGAGTCTTCACCCGAGGGTGGTCCTGTCCTCCTGAGTCTTCACCCGAGGGTGGTCCCTGTCACCTGAGTCTTCACCCGAGGGTGGTCCCTGTCACCTGAGTCTTCACCCGAGGGTGGTCCCTGTCCTCCTGAGTCTTCACCCGAGGGTGGTCCTGTCCTCCTGAGTCTTCACCCGAGGGTGGTCCCTGTCCTCCTGAGTCTTCACCCGAGGGTGGTCCCTGTCCTCCTGAGTCTTCACCCGAGGGTGGTCCCTGTCCACCTGAGTCTTCACCCGAGGGTGGTCCCTGTCACCTGAGTCTTCACCCGAGGGTGGTCCCTGTCCACCTGAGTCTTCACCCGAGGGTGGTCCTGTCCTCCTGAGTCTTCACCCGAGGGTGGTCCTGTCCTCCTGAGTCTTCACCCGAGGGTGGTCCTGTCCTCCTGAGTCTTCACCCGAGGGTGGTCCCTGTCCTCCTGAGTCTTCACCCGAGGGTGGTCCCTGTCCTCCTGAGTCTTCACCCGAGGGTGGTCCCTGTCCTCCTGAGTCTTCACCCGAGGGTGGTCCCTGTCCTCCTGAGTCTTCACCCGAGGGTGGTCCCTGTCCTCCTGAGTCTTCACCCGAGGGTGGTCCCTGTCCACCTGAGTCTTCACCCGAGGGTGGTCCCTGTCCTCCTGAGTCTTCACCCGAGGGTGGCGCCTGTCCTCCTGAGTCTTCACCCGAGGGTGGCGCCTGTCCTCCTGAGTCTTCACCCGAGGGTGGCGCCTGTCCTCCTGAGTCTTCACCCGAGGGTGGTCCCTGTCCTCCTGAGTCTTCACCCGAGGGTGGTCCCTGTCCTCCTGAGTCTTCACCCGAGGGTGGTCCCTGTCCTCCTGAGTCTTCACCCGAGGGTGGTCCTGTCCTCCTGAGTCTTCACCCGAGGGTGGTCCTGTCCTCCTGAGTCTTCACCCGAGGGTGGTCCTGTCCTCCTGAGTCTTCACCCGAGGGTGGTCCTGTCCTCCTGAGTCTTCACCCGAGGGTGGTCCTGTCCTCCTGAGTCTTCACCCGAGGGTGGTCCCTGTCACCTGAGTCTTCACCCGAGGGTGGTCCCTGTCACCTGAGTCTTCACCCGAGGGTGGTCCCTGTCCTCCTGAGTCTTCACCCGAGGGTGGTCCTGTCCTCCTGAGTCTTCACCCGAGGGTGGTCCCTGTCCTCCTGAGTCTTCACCCGAGGGTGGTCCCTGTCACCTGAGTCTTCACCCGAGGGTGGTCCCTGTCACCTGAGTCTTCACCCGAGGGTGGTCCTGTCCTCCTGAGTCTTCACCCGAGGGTGGTCCTGTCCTCCTGAGTCTTCACCCGAGGGTGGTCCTGTCCTCCTGAGTCTTCACCCGAGGGTGGTCCCTGTCCTCCTGAGTCTTCACCCGAGGGTGGTCCCTGTCCTCCTGAGTCTTCACCCGAGGGTGGTCCCTGTCCACCTGAGTCTTCACCCGAGGGTGGTCCCTGTCCTCCTGAGTCTTCACCCGAGGGTGGTCCCTGTCCTCCTGAGTCTTCACCCGAGGGTGGTCCCTGTCCTCCTGAGTCTTCACCCGAGGGTGGTCCCTGTCCACCTGAGTCTTCACCCGAGGGTGGTCCCTGTCCTCCTGAGTCTTCACCCGAGGGTGGTCCCTGTCACCTGAGTCTTCACCCGAGGGTGGTGCCTGTCCACCTGAGTCTTCACCCGAGGGTGGTCCCTGTCCTCCTGAGTCTTCACCCGAGGGTGGTCCCTGTCCACCTGAGTCTTCACCCGAGGGTGGTCCCTGTCACCTGAGTCTTCACCCGAGGGTGGTCCCTGTCCTCCTGAGTCTTCACCCGAGGGTGGTCCTGTCCTCCTGAGTCTTCACCCGAGGGTGGTGCCTGTCACCTGAGTCTTCACCCGAGGGTGGTCCCTGTCCTCCTGAGTCTTCATCCGAGGGTGGTGCCTGTCCTCCTGAGTCTTCACCCGAGGGTGGTCCTGTCCTCCTGAGTCTTCACCCGAGGGTGGTCCCTGTCCTCCTGAGTCTTCACCCGAGGGTGGGTGCCTGTCCTCCTGAGTCTTCACCCGAGGGTGGTCCTGTCCTCCTGAGTCTTCACCCGAGGGTGGTCCCTGTCACCTGAGTCTTCACCCGAGGGTGGTCCCTGTCACCTGAGTCTTCACCCGAGGGTGGTCCCTGTCCTCCTGAGTCTTCACCCGAGGGTGGTCCTGTCCTCCTGAGTCTTCACCCGAGGGTGGTCCCTGTCCTCCTGAGTCTTCACCCGAGGGTGGTCCCTGTCCTCCTGAGTCTTCACCCGAGGGTGGTCCCTGTCCACCTGAGTCTTCACCCGAGGGTGGTCCCTGTCACCTGAGTCTTCACCCGAGGGTGGTCCCTGTCCACCTGAGTCTTCACCCGAGGGTGGTCCTGTCCTCCTGAGTCTTCACCCGAGGGTGGTCCTGTCCTCCTGAGTCTTCACCCGAGGGTGGTCCTGTCCTCCTGAGTCTTCACCCGAGGGTGGTCCCTGTCCTCCTGAGTCTTCACCCGAGGGTGGTCCCTGTCCTCCTGAGTCTTCACCCGAGGGTGGTCCCTGTCCTCCTGAGTCTTCACCCGAGGGTGGTCCCTGTCCTCCTGAGTCTTCACCCGAGGGTGGTCCCTGTCCTCCTGAGTCTTCACCCGAGGGTGGTCCCTGTCCACCTGAGTCTTCACCCGAGGGTGGTCCCTGTCCTCCTGAGTCTTCACCCGAGGGTGGCGCCTGTCCTCCTGAGTCTTCACCCGAGGGTGGCGCCTGTCCTCCTGAGTCTTCACCCGAGGGTGGTCCCTGTCCTCCTGAGTCTTCACCCGAGGGTGGTCCCTGTCCTCCTGAGTCTTCACCCGAGGGTGGTCCCTGTCCTCCTGAGTCTTCACCCGAGGGTGGTCCTGTCCTCCTGAGTCTTCACCCGAGGGTGGTCCTGTCCTCCTGAGTCTTCACCCGAGGGTGGTCCTGTCCTCCTGAGTCTTCACCCGAGGGTGGTCCTGTCCTCCTGAGTCTTCACCCGAGGGTGGTCCTGTCCTCCTGAGTCTTCACCCGAGGGTGGTCCCTGTCACCTGAGTCTTCACCCGAGGGTGGTCCCTGTCACCTGAGTCTTCACCCGAGGGTGGTCCCTGTCCTCCTGAGTCTTCACCCGAGGGTGGTCCTGTCCTCCTGAGTCTTCACCCGAGGGTGGTCCCTGTCCTCCTGAGTCTTCACCCGAGGGTGGTCCCTGTCACCTGAGTCTTCACCCGAGGGTGGTCCCTGTCACCTGAGTCTTCACCCGAGGGTGGTCCCTGTCCACCTGAGTCTTCACCCGAGGGTGGTCCTGTCCTCCTGAGTCTTCACCCGAGGGTGGTCCTGTCCTCCTGAGTCTTCACCCGAGGGTGGTCCCTGTCCTCCTGAGTCTTCACCCGAGGGTGGTCCCTGTCCTCCTGAGTCTTCACCCGAGGGTGGTCCCTGTCCACCTGAGTCTTCACCCGAGGGTGGTCCCTGTCCTCCTGAGTCTTCACCCGAGGGTGGTCCCTGTCCTCCTGAGTCTTCACCCGAGGGTGGTCCCTGTCCACCTGAGTCTTCACCCGAGGGTGGCGCCTGTCCTCCTGAGTCTTCACCCGAGGGTGGTCCCTGTCCTCCTGAGTCTTCACCCGAGGGTGGTCCCTGTCCTCCTGAGTCTTCACCCGAGGGTGGTCCTGTCCTCCTGAGTCTTCACCCGAGGGTGGTCCTGTCCTCCTGAGTCTTCACCCGAGGGTGGTCCTGTCCTCCTGAGTCTTCACCCGAGGGTGGTCCTGTCCTCCTGAGTCTTCACCCGAGGGTGGTCCTGTCCTCCTGAGTCTTCACCCGAGGGTGGTCCCTGTCACCTGAGTCTTCACCCGAGGGTGGTCCCTGTCACCTGAGTCTTCACCCGAGGGTGGTCCCTGTCCTCCTGAGTCTTCACCCGAGGGTGGTCCTGTCCTCCTGAGTCTTCACCCGAGGGTGGTCCCTGTCCTCCTGAGTCTTCACCCGAGGGTGGTCCCTGTCCTCCTGAGTCTTCACCCGAGGGTGGTCCTGTCCTCCTGAGTCTTCACCCGAGGGTGGTCCCTGTGCACCTGAGTCTTCACCCGAGGGTGGTCCTGTCCACCTGAGTCTTCACCCGAGGGTGGTCCCTGTCCACCTGAGTCTTCACCCGAGGGTGGTCCCTGTCCTCCTGAGTCTTCACCCGAGGGTGGTCCCTGTCCACCTGAGTCTTCACCCGAGGGTGGTCCCTGTCACCTGAGTCTTCACCCGAGGGTGGCGCCTGTCCTCCTGAGTCTTCACCCGAGGGTGGCGCCTGTCCTCCTGAGTCTTCACCCGAGGGTGGTCCCTGTCCTCCTGAGGCTTCACCCGAGGGTGGTCCCTGTCACCTGAGTCTTCACCCGAGGGTGGTCCCTGTCCTCCTGAGTCTTCACCCGAGGGTGGCGCCTGTCCTCCTGAGTCTTCACCCGAGGGTGGCGCCTGTCCTCCTGAGTCTTCACCCGAGGGTGGTGCCTGTCCTCCTGAGTCTTCACCCGAGGGTGGTCCCTGTCCTCCTGAGTCTTCACCCGAGGGTGGTCCCTGTCCTCCTGAGTCTTCACCCGAGGGTGGTCCTGTCCTCCTGAGTCTTCACCCGAGGGTGGTCCTGTCCTCCTGAGTCTTCACCCGAGGGTGGTGCCTGTCCTCCTGAGTCACCAGGCAAGAAGCCCAGGTGTGGGGTGTCTGTGTGGGTGTGGGTGTTTATCTGTGTGCATCTGTGAGTGCATCTACATGTGTGAATATATCTGTGTGTGCACATGTGTGCATGTGTGTGACGCACACGTGTGTCTGACTGTGTGCACATGCATGTGCCTGAGTGGCCATGCAGGCACAGCCCAGCGAGGCCTAGCGAGGCAGGAACACCTTCCCACGGGTTTCCGAGACCCCGTGCCCCAGTGAGCCAAGCAGCCAAACCGGGGGTCTCCCCGTGAGTTTCGCCCTGCAGAACTCGCCACGTCCACCTGGACAGAAGAGCCCTCGCGTAGCATGAGCAAGGTCCCAAGCCGATCACAAGTGCCCCCCCACACGCGGTCACACACACAGCACCCCCTCTAGGTGCATGTCCGTACCCATGGTCTTGAGGTAGCTAAGCTCCGCCTCTCCAGAGCGGTCCACCGGGGTCTCGGGCGGGGATCCGGCACCATGGCGGTGGCCCAGTTTCACCCGCAGTTCACACCACCCATGTAAGAGAACATCAGTCCATATCCATCTGCGTGTGCAAGGGGAGGCTTGGGAGAAGACGGGCCTCACACGGACCCCTCGTCAGGCTCCTTTGTCCTCCTGTTCATTCTGCCCCACTTTGGCTTGCAGCTCCAGCTGTTTGACTTTCCCGAGAAAGAAGCCATGGAGAAATTCATCTACGATCATGTACAGTGCGTGAGTGTTTTAATGTAGAGATACGCCTTTATGTTGCACTCATAGGGATCTTTTGTTTTTAAAGCATGTTTCTATTTTTTTTTCCAGTCCTGGGCTTGAGCTCAGGGCCTGAGCACTGTCCTTGGACTTTCTCAAGGCTAGAGCTCTACCACTTGAGCCTCAGCACCACTTCTGGCTTTTTTTTTTTCTATATGTGGTACCGAGGAATCGAACCCGGGTCTTCATGCATGCTAGGCAAGCACTTTAACCACTAGGCCAAACTCCCAGCCCCTAAAGCATATTTCTAATGAGGCTTATGTAAAAAAAAAAAAAGGGGGGGGACCATTTTGAGTGCCAAGAAAGGCTAGACAAGGAAGAGAGCCTGCCTCTCCTCCCACGAAGCCCCACGCCGGAGCTCCTTTCCTTTGCTCTCAGGCAAGGATGCGGCTTTCCGAGAAAATGTGAGTGTGGTCCCGCCTCATCTGCCAGATCAAAAGCCAGACTGGAGAGGAAAACCACGGGGCCCTGTGTACACTGCCCAAAAGACCATTCACGCTGACCCGAGGGTGGCTTTGGCCATGCCCGGCTCTCTCCCTTCCCCACAGCCCCCTCGCACTGGCCCTTCGCAGGGAACCCTCCCCATCGCAGATGGCCTGGCATGAGAGCCCCCCGCCCAGGCACCTGAGCCCTCACTGTGGCTGGAGCCACTTCCTGCGTGAGGGGGAGCTGGAGGGTCTACCTGAGCCCTCCCAGCCAGGGGCTGCAGGCCCCACCTGCTCACTCCCAACACGCCCGGCCTCATCTGGGCAGGGCTCACGCTGAGGGTCCAGGGGTGCAGAGTGCCGAGATCTGCCTGGATCTATGCAATCCGCACCCCTCAAGAAGACGCGGGGACGTGCAGCCTCCCCAGGGAGTGCAGTTGTGACCGTAGTGCAGGACCCTCCGGCCTGGAGCTGGGCCAGGGGCTCACCTCGCCTCTAAGAGGCCAAGGCCAGGCCCGCTGGGGACGTGGGTCCCACGGACGGGCTGGATCGAGAGACCACCAGTGACCTTCAGAAGGTTCCCAGCAGATGTCTGGCCAAGAGAGGAAGGAGCAGGGCCTCAGGGAGACACCAATACTTTGCTTGGATCCAGAATGTTCAGCGAACCCACACAGACCCTACAGGCCAATCAACACAAGCAGGGAAAGTTCGTTTTCCTACTGCAGTTGCAGCTAAAACTACGGGAGTCTGGAACGAGTGAGTAGGCTACAGGATGCAGCTGGTGTTGAACGCAACGTAGGACAAGGCCAGAGGACTAGGGCTTCCCCACAGACCACCCCACACAACACCCACACAACACCAATACAACAACCACAGAACACCCACACAACACCCCACACAGCACCCACACAACACCCACACAACACCCACACAAGACCCACACAACACCCCACACAACACCCCACACAACACCCCACACAACACCAATACAACACCCACACAACACCCACACAACACCCCACACAACACTCACACAACACCCACACAACACCCCACACAGCACCCACACAACACCCACACAAGACCCCACACAACACCAATACAAGACCCACACAAGACCCCACACAACACCAATACAACACCCACACAACACCAATACAACACCCACACAACACCCCACACAACACCCACACAGCACCCACACAACACCCCACACAGCACCCACACAACACCCCACACAGCACCCCACACAGCACCCCACACAACACCCACACAGCACCCACACAAGACCCCACACAGCACCCACACAACACCCACACAAGACCCCACACAGCACCCACACAAGACCCCACACAGCACCCACACAACACCCACACAAGACCCCACACAACACCCACACAACACCCACACAGCACCCACACAGCACCACACACAACACCCACACAACACCAATACAACACCCACACAAGACCCCACACAGCACCCACACAACACCAATACAACACCCACACAAGACCCCACACAGCATCCACACAGCACCCATACAACACCCACACAGCACCCACACAACACCAATACAACACCCACACAAGACCCCACACAGCATCCACACAGCACCCATACAACACCCACACAACACCCCACACAACACCCACACAACACCAATACAACACCCACACAAGACCCCACACAGCATCCACACAGCACCCATACAACACCCACACAGCACCCACACAACACCCCACACAACACCCACACAACACCCACACAGCACCCCACACAGCACCCCACACAGCACCCCACACAGCACCCCACACAACACCCACACAACACCCACACAGCACCCCACACAGCACCCCACACAACACCCACACAACACCAATACAACACCCACACAACACCCACACAGCACCCCACACAGCACCCCACACAACACCCACACAACACCCACACAAGACCCCACACAGCACCCACACAACACCCACACAAGACCCCACACAACACCCACACAAGACCCCACACAGCACCCACACAACACCCCACACAACACCCACACAACACCAATACAACACCCACACAACACCCACACAGCACCCCACACAGCACCCCACACAACACCCACACAACACCCACACAAGACCCCACACAGCACCCACACAACACCCACACAAGACCCCACACAACACCCACACAAGACCCCACACAGCACCCACACAACACCCCACACAACACCCACACAACACCCACACAACACCAATACAACACCCACACAACACCCACACAGCACCCCACACAACACCCCCACACAGAACCCACACAACACCCCACACAGCACCCACACAACACCCACACAACACCCACACAGCACCCCACACAACACCCCCACACAGAACCCACACAACACCCCACACAACACCCCCACACAGAACCCACACAACACCCCACACAACACCCCACACAACACCCCACACAACACCCCACACAACACCCCACACAACACCCACACAACACCCCACACAACACCCCACACAACACCCCCACACAGAACCCACACAACACCCCACACAGCACCCACACAACACCCACACAACACCAATACAACACCCACACAACACCCACACAGCACCCACACAACACCAATACAACACCCACACAAGACCCCACACAGCATCCACACAGCACCCATACAACACCCACACAGCACCCACACAACACCAATACAACACCCCACACAACACCCCACACAACACCCCACACAACACCAATACAACACCCACACAAGACCCCACACAGCATCCACACAGCACCCATACAACACCCACACAGCACCCACACAACACCCCACACAACACCCCCACACAGAACCCACACAACACCCCACACAACACCCACACAACACCAATACAACACCCACACAAGACCCCACACAGCATCCACACAGCACCCATACAACACCCACACAGCACCCACACAACACCCCACACAACACTCCACACAACACCCCACACAACACCCACACAACACCCACACAACACCCACACAAGACCCCACACAGCACCCACACAAGACCCCACACAACACCCACACAACACCCACACAACACCCACACAGCACCCACACAGCACCACACACAACACCCACACAGCACCTACACAGCACCCACACAACACCCCACACAACACCCCACACAACACCCCACAACACCCACACAGCACTACACACAACACCCACACAGCACCCACACAATACCCACACAACACCCCACGACACCCATACAACACCCACACAGCACCACAACCAGCACCCATACAACACCCCTACAACACCCCCACAACACCCCACAACCCCCCACACAGCACCCCACACAACACCCACACAACACCCCACACAGCACCACACACAATGCCCACACAACACCCCACACAGCACACGCACAGCACCCACACAACACCCGCACAGCGCCCATACAACACCCCACACAATACCTCACAACATGCCACACAACACCCATACAACACCCCACAACACCCGCACAGCGCCCCTCGTCTGCCAGGAGCAATGCGTGGCCCGGGGTCTGCAGGGACCCCTTGGTGCAGGAAGGCGTGAGGGACAAGGGGCCGGGGTGCCACCGGCAGGCTGGACGCTCGGAGGGAGGGAGGCTGAGGCAGCCTGGCCGGCGCCCGCCGTCTCGGGCTGCCAGCCCTGAACCACGGCTTGCGGGCGAACGCGTGGTTCTTTTTCACACAGTTCAAAGGAGAAGGAAGCCACGGAGTCGTCCTGTTCCTCTGCAGCCTGGTGTTCTCCAGAGCCTTGGAGAGGTGCGTTCTCACACACTCACACTCACACACGCTCACACTCACACACGCTCACACACACTCTCACACACTCACACACGCTCACACTCTCACATGCTCACACACTCACACACACTCACACACACTCACACACACACACTCACATTCACATACACTCACACTCACACACACTCACACACACTCACACACACACTCACACTCACACACTCACACACTCACACACTCACACACGCTCACATTCACACACACACTCACACACACACTCACACACGCTCACATTCACACACACTCACACTCACACACACTCACACACACTCACACACACACACTCACACACACTCACACACGCTCACATTCACACACACTCACACTCACACACACTCACACACGCTCACATTCACACACACACTCACACACACACTCACACACACACTCACACACACACTCACACGCTCACATTCACACACGCTCACATTCACACACTCACACACACACACTCACACACACTCACACACGCTCACATTCACACACACACTCACATTCACACACACACACTCACACTCACACACACACTCACACTCACACTCTCACACACTCGCACACACTCACACTCGCACACTCACTCACACTCACACACGCTCACACACACACTCACACTTGCACACACTCACACACACTCACACACACTTACGCTCACACTCTCACACTCATACTCACACACACTCACACACTCACACACACTCACACTCACACTCTCACACACACACACTCACACATTCACACACAGCAGTCATAGTGGGTCCCAAGGGAGGCAGGGTCCTGGCAGGCAGGGTGGAGGTGGCTGGGTGTCTGGGGCAGAGGTAGGGATCCCTGGGGGAGGGGGGGTCAAGAATGGAGGCAGGGCTCCTGTCCTCTGTGGAGACTGAGGCCCGACAGGGCGACCTCTCCCCTTCCCCACCTGTGGCTCTGGCCACGTCCCCTGGACAGCTTCCCACACAGCTCCCGGCCCCAGTCCCAGGCGGTTTTCCTGTGGGCTTTGGAGGTGGACTGTGGCCCCGTACGACCACCATCCATGGCTCTGCCCCTCTCTGCAGGCTTCAGAGAGACCTGGATGCCCGCAGTCCCCTGTTGCAGCCCAAAGCTGGAGGCTTCCTGTGCGGGCAGGTGGGTGGGGCCCGGTGGGATCTGGTGGGGCCTGCAGCCCCGTGAGCACAGCCCTCCCTCCAGGCCTTGAAGACGAAGAGGCAGCGGCCGTGGCTCTCGCCAAAGTTGTGTGGTGGTTTGTTTGCTTGTTTTTACCAGTCCTGGGCTTGAACTCAGGGCCTGGGCACTGTCCTTGGGCTTTCTCAAGGCCATGACTTTACCCTTGAGCCTCGGTGTATGTGGTACCGAGGAATCGAACCCAGGGCTTCGTGCATGGCAGGCAAGCCCTCCACCACTAGGCCACACTCCCGGCCCACACAGAGCGTTTAAAGACAAGAATCCACATTTGAGGTGGTGACTCACCCCAACAAAAGCAGACCACAGAAGAGAAAGCTTAGGGGCGAGCAAAGATCCTCAGAGGCGGGGAAACCACCGGGAAAGCGGGCAGAGCGTTGTCCTAGCGAAGCTGTCCCGGCTGCCCAGCCCGACCTCTGCAGTCCACGGAAAAGCCTCTCCCCTGCAGCCCGCAGCCGGCCAGGCACCGCGTGCGGCAGACGGGCGGCCACAGCCTCCTCATCCGCCACAGGCAGCTCTGAGCTTGATGCTGACGGGCAGAGCGAGCGCCTGCGTCCCGGGCGGCTGCATGGAGGGGGCGCCACCGGAGGCGGCCCGCGGGGCCCCCGCCCGCAGCGACATCGGCTTCCTGCAGTGGGGCAGGGACGCCTCGGAGGACCATGGCCTCTCACAGGTGAGCACGCCTCACCCGGGGGAGCACTCACAAAGGGGAGCACGCCTCACCCGGGGGAGCACTCACAATGGGGAGCACGCCTCACCCGGGGGAGCACTCACAAAGGGGAGCACAACTCACCCAGGGGAGCACGCCTCACACGGGGGGAGCACTCACAAAGGGGAGCACGCCTCACCCAGGGGAGCACTCCTCACCCAGGGAAGCACTCCTCACCCAGGGGAGCACTCCTCACCCGGGGGAGCACGCCTCACCCGGGGGAGCACGCCTCACCCGGGGGAGCACTCACAAAGGGAAGCACAACTCACCTGGGGGAGTACTCACCCGGGGGAGCACAACTCACCCGGGGGAGCATGCCTCACATGGGGGGAGCACTCCTCACATGGGGGAGCACTCACACAATTGAGGAGCACTCACACAATTGAGGAGCACTCACACAGGGGAGCACTCACATGAGGGAGGAGCACTCACATGGGGAGGAGCACTCACACAGTTGAGGAGCACTCACACAGTTGAGGAGCACTCACATGAGGGAGGAGCACTCACACGGGGAGGAGCACTCACACAGTTGAGGAGCACTCACATGAGGGAGGAGCACTCACACGGGGAGGAGCACTCACACGGGGGAGGAGCACTCACACAGTTGAGGAGCACTCACATGAGGGAGGAGCACTCACACGGGGGAGGAACACTCACACGGGGGAGGAGCACTCACACAGTTGAGGAGCACTCACATGAGGGAGGAGCACTCACATGAGGGAGGAGCACTCACACGGGGAGGAGCACTCACACAGTTGAGGAGCACTCACATGAGGGAGGAGCACTCACACGGGGGAGGAGCACTCACACGGGGGAGGAGCACTCACACAGTTGAGGAGCACTCACATGAGGGAGGAGCACTCACACGGGGGAGGAGCACTCACACGGGGGAGGAGCACTCACACAGTTGAGGAGCACTCACATAGGGGAGGAGCACTCACACGGGGGAGGAGCACTCACACAGTTGAGGAGCACTCACATAGGGGAGGAGCACTCACACGGGGGAGGAGCACTCACACAGTTGAGGAGCACTCACATGAGGGAGGAGCACTCACAAGGGGGAGGAGCACTCACACAGTTGAGGAGCACTCACATGAGGGAGGAGCACTCACACGGGGAGGAGCACTCACAAGGGGGAGGAGCACTCACACAGTTGAGGAGCACTCACATAGGGGAGGAGCACTCACACAGGGGAGGAGCACTCACACAGGGGAGGAGCACTCACACAGGGGAGCATTGCCTGCCAGCTCCCCGCTGACAGCAAAAGACATCCCGTGGTGACGTTGCTTCCGGTCCACATGTGCAGTCGGTTCACCCCGGAGCCTGTCTGCTCTACCACGTTCCTGTGTACGGCTCGTCACTGCGCGCACACGCGCACACACACACACACACACACACACACACACACACACACACACCACGCATGCGCACACACATGCACGCACGCCTGCCACCCTGCATCTCCCGCAGCGTCCCCAGACAGGCCCTGCACCCTCACCGCCACCTCCCCATCTCTGCCCTGTGACACACAGGACACTTGCATGGCGTCCTTGACATAGGCCTGGTGGCACCAAGAGCCCTGTGCCTGATGGCGGAAGGGTTCATGTTTTGTACTCGAGTGTGGTTTGACAGGTTCCTTGCTGCTCCTTGAGCTTGTAACCCAGGTGCATTGCACAAAAGAAGGAGGCGGGCAGTGAGTCAGAGCCCTGTCCACCTCTGCTCCATGCTGGAGGGGACGGCTCTTTGTTGGCCAGCGCTGTGGCCTCTGGGAACCCCTTCCCAGCCGTGCCACCAGATGTCAGCAGCCACCCTGCCCCTCTGTGCGACAACTCCAGCCTCCACCGCCAGAGCAGACTGCACTGCACGAGAAGGGGGCTCAGCTGATGAAATCCCGGACAGCGGAGGCCAGGGGCCGAGCTCAGCTGAGGAGAGTCTGTCCTCCCTGGTCAGTGTGTGAAAAGTGTTGGGGCTTTTTGTGCCCTTTCCACACATGCAAGACTTGGGAACAGAACAGGCTGCCATTTCTATGCTAGGTTAGACTTGAACAGGTGTTTGCAAAATAGCCAGTGCGTGAGACTACAGAAACCCACCGTGGAGCTCACAGGACGGGATGGCAGGGCCAGACCCACGGCCGGCCAGCTGCCTCGGGAAGGCGTGCAGACACCCGACACGGTGGGGCGAGAAGCCTCTCTGCCTGCGCATGCAGGCTGGTGTGACCAGCGCCGAGTGAGAGCGCGTGCGGGTTGAGTCTGACACATCTGGAAAGCAGCACGGCGCAGCGTCCTTCCACCCCCAAGAAGAGAGGTCCTCCGGATTTCAGGAGCCAGCAGTCTCTTAGGTCTCGCCAGATACCACCAGGTCCCTGGCTGTGCCCAGCGGGACCCTCTCTCCCTCCCATGTTCCCTTTGGAGAGCATGGGGGGAGCCTTGAAGGTCCAGGGAGGCCTGGCAGAGTAACCGTGGCCACCAGCAAGACCTCATCTGTCTGCACAACCTGGCACGGCGAGGGACGGAAGCTTGGCAGTGTTCCAGGTGGCAGGGAGGACGACGCCAGGCCACCGGGAATGGCCACCAGGACTCACAAAGCACAGCACCCCCCCCAGAAGGGCGCCTGGGGACCTGGCCTGCTGCGGGCAGCTCTTTATGCGCAGGCAGGGCTGAGCACCATTGTTCTCATGGCTGGGAAGGAGCTGTGGCCAACCGCCCTTCTGGTGGGCCTGGCCTGCCACCCCCGCCTCCAGTTACTCATCCGTCCAAAGGACGTGCACGGGCGAGGGCCGCCGGCTGCTCCCTGCGTGGCACACGAACCCAGAAAGAAGGTGTGGTATCTATAGCACCACAATGCCCAGTTTCATTTCCTTTTTACCATGGCAACGCGCACAGACTCGGAGCTGGTGGAATCTCACCAATATGACGGGGAGACGCCCGGAAAGGCGCCTGAACTGGAAAATGTCAGGTGCGCAGCTGTGCGCCAGGCCTGGGAATGGAGGAGGGGCCCAAGCCGGCACACCACCGAAGTGGAGAGCCCACGCCCCGCTCAAGGCTGCACGGAGGGCACTTCCGGCCAGCAACAGCCATGACCGCTGTCAGACACTGCGGGTAGAGGGTTGTTTTCACCCACTTGGCTCTCCTGGACCTTAAGTGGCTTTGAGAGGGAAGTCAGCGTCTGAGCCTGTGCTGCAGGTGTCCTGCCAGGCAGCATTTCATACACACGTGAGGGCCCCACGTGCCGTCTGTCCAGACATAAGGCGCACAGACGCCCAGCCTCTCCACCTGAGGGCCAAAGGGAAGGGCCTGGGTCACAAGCAGCTCTCACTCCCCCGTGGAGTTCGGGGGGGGGGGCGTGGAGCAGCATGTGGCGGGTCACAGGTGAGGAGGAGCCCTGGGGGAGGCGGGGAGGGAGCAAGGGGACAGCTGCACACATGGGACACGGGATGGGTGGTCACAGCACGACTCGGGGGCTGTGGCCCCTTCTCGGCTCAGGGCCAGCGTCACACCCTGGTGTGTGAGGACTGAGCTGGTCTCCGCCCGAGGCCGGTGCCTCCCCGTCCACACGCCTGTGTCCCCGTGGGCAGCGAGGCCCTGTCCTTTGGCCGGGAGCAGTGGTGTGATTCGCAGTGAAGGCTTTGTCAGGCTTCGCTTTACTTGTGGCCCAAGTAAGGAGCCAGCGGTTCCCAGTGAAAGCCACTTGTGAACCCCTGCGGCAGCCGCCCTACCTGAAGCTGAGAGCAAATGCAACAAAAAAGACAATTAACATTGCGGATTTGCTGCTGTACTTCTGCCTCTGCTCATTTCTTCCTTTGTATTTCTTTTTCTGTCGGTTGTGGGCTTGAACTCGGGACCTGGGCTCGTCCCCGAGTTCTTCAGCTCACGGCTAGCACTCTGCCACTGGAGCCACCATCCACTTGCGGTTTTCCAGTGGTTCTTTGGAGAGATGAGTCTCACGGGCTTTCCTGCCCAGGCTGGCTTTGAACTGTGATCCTCAGATCGCAGCCTCCAGGGTAGCTCGGATGACAGGCGTGTGTCACCAGTGCCTAGCAGCACATTTATTCCTCACCTCACTGAACACCCAATCAAGAATTCTCTATCCTTTCCGTGAAACCAACAAACCTTTTAATATAGTCCACTGAGAGAAGCCACAGCCCACCGCACCCGCGGTGCAGGCCACTGGCAGTGGCGCCTGTTTCACTCGTCCACACCCACACAGCCTCCTGCACAAGGAAAAGCCTGGGGCTGCCTGTCAGAGAGGCGCCCTTCACACGTGGTGTCCCCCTTCCAGGTGAGCAGCAGGCTGAAGACACCCAGGTTCCCAATTTGGATCTGCGACGTCGACGGCCGTCACAGCCTCCTCTTCTGCACAGACAGACGGCTGCTGTCCGACTGGAAGGCAGAGCGCCTCTTCCATCTGCTCTTTTACAGCGGCCACCCCTCGCAGAAGGAGCTCGTGCGCCTCACGGTCGGTAAGCATTTCAGAGGGAGCTTGTTTACCTGACCATGGGGGAGCCGAGCTCTCAGATGGGGGCCCAGCCCCACCCCAAAGCCACTCCCGAGACCTTTCATGGCAGAGCACGGGTAGGTATAATGCCTGCGGAGAGACACGAAAAACAGGAAGGAGAAAGCTCCTACCGGCCACTTCTGTCCCACAGCAAACCCAGGTGGCCACGCAGTGACGTAAGGAGCCAGGCCAGGCTGAGTGCCTGGCTCAACCCTATCCGCCTAACCACCCAGGAGTTGAGATCCAGAGACCCTAATTCAAGGCAAGCCAGGCAGAAAGTTCCTCAAGATTTCTTCTCCAAAATAACCAGCTAACAGCCAGACTAGAGAGGTGGGAAAGAGCCAGTCTAGCAAGCCAGATCAGTAAGCAAAAGGGCCTGAGTTGAAACCCAGGTACAAGAAAAGGAGGAGGAGAAGGGACACAGGCGGACACCAGTGTGCTGGCAGGCCGGCCCCCCGGGACACAGGCGGACACCAGTGTGCTGGCAGGCAGGCCCCCCGGGACACAGGCAGACACCAGTACACTGGCAGGCAGGTCCCCCGGGACACAGGCGGACACCAGTACACTGTCAGGCAGGCCCCCCGGGACACAGGCAGACACCAGTACGCTGGCAGGCAGGCCCCCCGGGACACAGGCAGACACCAGTACGCTGGCAGGCAGGTCCCCGGGGACACAGGCGGACACCAGTGCGCTGGCAGGCAGGCCCCCCGGGACACAGGCAGACACCAGTACACTGGCAGGCAGGCCCCCCGGGACACAGGCAGACACCAGTACGCTGGCAGGCAGGTCCCCGGGGACACAGGCGGACACCAGTGCGCTGGCAGGCAGGCCCCCCGGGACACAGGCAGACACCAGTACACTGGCAGGCAGGCCCCCCGGGACACAGGCAGACACCAGTACACTGGCAGGCAGGCCCCCCGGGACACAGGCGGACACCAGTACGCTGGCAGGCAGGCCCCCCGGGACACAGGCAGACACCAGTACACTGGCAGGCAGGCCCCCCGGGACACAGGCAGACACCAGTACACTGGCAGGCAGGCCCCCCGGGACACAGGCGGACACCAGTACGCTGGCAGGCAGGCCCCCCAGGACACAGGCGGACACCAGTGCGCTGGCAGGCAGGTCCCCGGGGACACAGGCGGACACCAGTACACTGTCAGGCAGGCCCCCGGGACACAGGCGGACACCAGTGCGCTGGCAGGCCGCCCCCCTAGGGGTCGCCCCCTCCGGGACACAGGCGGAGGACACATGGAGGCGCACTGCTGTTCCTCTGCAGACACCCACGCCCATCCCTGGGAGCAGGATGGTGGTGTGCGTGGACACGACCCAGGACGACGGTGCTGCCCGGTGGAGATGGTGATCAGAACCAAGTGGAGAGGGGCCACGGTCCACTGGAATGGGCCCCCTCCTCTTCTCTAGGGAGGACTGGAGGAGCTCCAGCATCGGAAGGGCCCTCTCACCCAGGCTGGCTCTGAACCTTGGTCCTCAGATCACAGCCTCCTGAGTAGCTAGGGCTGACTTCAGTCTCTGGGATTTTTAAATGCCTCAGGCAGGAGCGGGGTTGGGGGTTAGGTCCTCCTTCCTCTGTCTTAGCTGTCTTTGCTGCTCCTGGGCTGTAGACCCCTTTTCTTCCGGGACATCAAGGTTTTCCTAGTAATAATGGTGTGGACTGCTGGAAGGAAGGCTCAGTCAGTCGAAAGGTGAGGACGCATTTGGCTGCCGGTGGATGCATCAAACGTCTCAAGCAAGCACAGGACATGCTGACAAGAAGTGTCAGCCAGGGTCCATGGCCCCTTTAGATCTGGGGATTCACGCTGGGGACTCAGCAGGGACCTCTGATTTGGGGACAGAGTGAAGTTTCTGCACCAGGAAGAAGAACAGAGTAACAGCAGGGGGGTGGGGGGTGTGGCAGCCATGCTTGCCTGCCAGGCTATGGTTCCTCTCCAAAGCATTTCTAAATCGGCCTCATTCCTGTGTCTGTTTTCTGTTCCTACCCTTACTTCTCCTTTGAAATTTTAATTTGTTTATAATTTATGTTAGTTTGCCATATTTTATATCTTGTAATCTGTGTTAAATTATTCTTGGAACAAGTCTATAAATAAGTAAAACAATGCAGAGAAGATTAAATGCTTTTGCTTCATATGTAGAGATATAATTCTGATATATAAAGGCATTAATCACTTTATATGTTGATGTTCAGTGAAAACAAGTTCTATTTTATTTTCTAAACAGAGCAGCCCATAATACATGAAGTTATTTTTAAGATGAAGATATATTTTGAAGTAGTTAAAAATCTCCTGGGGCTATCAATTCACCTTTGAGATTCCCATGTGTTAAGAAAAGTAACTTTCACCAGCGCAGGGGCTACTCAGGAGGCTGATATCTGAGGGTCAAGGTTCGAAGCCAGCCCGGGCACAAAAGGACCTGAGACTCTTATCTCCAATGAACCCCTAGAAAATGGGAAGTGGGGCTTGGCTCAAGGGTAGGGCGGTAGCCTCGAGCTGAAGAGCTCATGGGCAGCACCCAGGCCAAGTTCAAGCCCCATGACCCACAAACAAAGAAAAGAAAGAGAAAGAAAATAAAAAATAAAAAAGAAGGAAAAGTAATTTTCATTGTCCTTTTAGTTTCCCAAACCTGAGGCAGGAGAGGGGGCGGGGGGGTTAAACACATTGAGCTTCCTGAGTGGTGATGTTAAAAAGAGATGACAAAAACCATTTCTTTTCCAAATCCCCACCTGGATGGCTGTGACCCCAAGAGTCATTGCTCATTCCCAGACAAGCTTTCCTGTAGGTACACTGCAGTCAATAACCAGCCTTTCCTGGCACACAGAGTTTGAGGACAAACAGACAAATCAATGGAATGGCAGGTTTGGAAAATTTGTAGTAAATGATCTTGACAAAGAAGCCAAAAGCCTTCAAGGGGTGAAAGAACAGGCAAAGATGAGTCCTTGCCATTGCAAGAGAATGAAGTTAAACCCCTTCCGGGCCGCTCCATCCCTCTCAGGGCCCCCACTCCACGCCCCCTCCACCCCTCGCCTCACGCTGTGCACAGATGTTAGCTCAGAGTGAATCATAGACAGACGCCAAAGCTGAATGTGCAGAGGCAGACATTGGTTGGTGTCTGTTACCTGCATCGGCAGTGTTCCTCAAATACAGTAACAAAAGCTCAGATGATTAAAAAAGAAGATTAACAGATTGGATTTCATTAAAATGTAAAACTTTTATACTTCAAAGGCTAACACCCATAAAAGACAATTGACTGACTCATAAAATTTTGCAGACCATGTATCTGAGATTTCTAGTTCACAAAATATGCGAGGCATTTAGAGCTCCATAATAAAAAGACAACCCAATTTTAAATATGCAAATAACCTGAAGGTGTGTGTCTCCAAAGACGACGATTCCACTACGAATGACACGCAGGGAACAATTCCAACGCCAGCTCTGAGTATGAGCTCACCAGTCACTAGCCCCAAGGTAGAGCAGGGCTGGCACCACCCAGGCCTGGCACGGGGGGCGGGGGGACAAACACGGTGGCCACCACATCCCATGTCTGCGTACTGCCCAACCAAATCTGTAAGGCAGAACCGTCAGGTACAACCAGCGGCCAGCTGCCATGGCTCAACAGAAAAGCAGCAAGGACCCCACGAGGCCTGGTCCCCATTCAGGCTGGTCCCGCAAGTCCAGGGAAAGTGGCCCTGCTGCCCCAACTATGGATGCCCCGCTTTCTCCACAGCCGAGAGACCTCAGAAGGCAGCCAGTCTGCATCCTGTGCTCTCGGGTAACTGCCTGCTACATGAAGACACTGGACGGCATTCTGTTTCCCAGAGAAAGCAACTGCATTCGGCACCCTGAGTGTTACAAGAACAAAGCCGGGACAGGGAGTTTGGCCTAGTGGTAGAGTGCTTGCCTAGCATGCACAAAGACCTGGGTTCGATTCCTTGGTACCACACACATAGAAGTGGTGCTGTGGCTCAAGTGGTAGAGCTCTCACCTTGAGAAAGCCCAAGGACAGTGCTCTGAGTTCAAGCCCAGGACTGGGAAAAAACCAAAAACAAAAACAAAACCCGTAGGCAACAGAAGCCGGGTGCAGGCAGCTCAGGCGTGTCACCCTCACTGCCCGGAGACTGAGCTCTGAGGAGCCACCATGGCAGCACAGCCATGGGTCCTACAAGGAGCTCGTCCTCCCCCAGAGATGGAGGGAAGGGCTGGCCAGGGCTGTGTGATGCCTTAGGCATCAGGGAACACAGAGGTGCCCTCCACACCCACGAGGAGATGAGTTCACGGAGAAACGCTGCTGGTGGAAAGGCAAGAGGGCGCAGTCTTTAGGAGACAGACTGGCAGTGCCTCCACACGTGAAAGCATCACCTGAAATACGACCCCCAAATGTGTCCCCAGGGAGCATGACATACCCACATAAAAACGCGTCTGTAGATGTGGAGATCCCCGTGTTTACAGCAGCCCAACCACGCCTCAGCGGAGGCCCAGACGAGACGCTCAGGCCCTGCATCTTCCTTTTAGTGTTTCCATCCTGACTGTCCCAAAGCAAGGAAAGCGGCCGTGCGCTCGGCTGATGTGACAAAGCAAAGCTTTCATGTCTGTCAGATGGTGACACCTCCTTAGCAAAACCACTCCACACCCACAGCACAAAGGCTGCACCCTGAGCTGGCTGGTTTTGCTCAGCTCCCAAAAGCCAAGGGTCCATTGCGGTCCGTGCACTGGAAGGTGGCCCAGCAATCAAAAGCAGCATCCAGACAGGCTGCACGACCCAGCCTCCAGACTATACAAGTGAACTGGCAGATCTGCAGAAGCAAGAAGTAGATGAGAATGTAGAGCTGGAGGTAGGAGCAGCGGAGGAGGAGGAGATAAGGATGAGGACGGGGACAGGCGGGTGAGGAGGGGGCAGATGGGGTGAGGAGGGGGAGAAGGGGTGAGGAGGAGAAGAAGGGGATGAGGAGGAAGAGATGGGGATGACAAGGGGGAGAAAGGGGTCAAGAGCATGGAGGGATGGTGGGGTCAGATGGTGGAGGATGATGGGGTGAGGACGGGTGAGGAGGTGGAGGATGATGGGGTGAGGATGTGGAGGATGATGGGGTGAGGAGGTGGAGGATGATGGGGTGAGGAGGTGGAGGATGATGACGTGAGGAGGTGGAGGATGATGGGGTGAGGAGGTGGAGGATGATGACGTGAGGAGGTGAGGGTGATGAGGTGAGGAGGTGGAGGATGATGAGGTGAGGAGGTGGAGGATGATGGGGTGAGGAGGTGGAGGATGATGGGGTGAGGGGGTGGAGGATGATGAGGTGAGGAGGTGAAGGATGATGAGGTGAGGAGGTGGAGGATGATGGGGTGAGGAGGTGGAGGATGATGGGGTGAGGAGGTGGAGGATGATGAGGTGAGGGGGTGGAGGATGATGGGGTAAGGAGGTGGAGGATGATGAGGTGAGGACATGGAGGATGATGGGGTGAGGAGGTGGAGGATGATGGGGTGAGGAGGTGGAGGATGATGAGGTGAGGAGGTGGAGGATGATGAGGTGAGGAGGTGGAGGATGATGAGGTGAGGAGGTGGAGGATGATGAGGTGAGGAGGTGAAGGATGATGAGGTGAGGACGTGGAGGATGATGGGGTGAGGAGGTGGAGGATGATGAGGTGAGGAGGTGGAGGATGATGGGGTGAGGAGGTGGAGGATGATGAGGTGAGGAGGTGGAGGATGATGGGGTGAGGAGGTGAAGGATGATGAGGTGAGGATGTGGAGGATGATGGGGTGAGGAGGTGGAGGATGATGGGGTGAGGAGGTGGAGAATGACGAGGTGAGGGGGTGGAGGATGATGGGGTGAGGAGGTGGAGGATGATGGGGTGAGGAGGTGGAGGATGATGGGGTGAGGAGGTGGAGGATGATGGGGTGAGGAGGTGGAGGATGATGGGGTGAGGAGGTGGAGGATGATGACGTGAGGAGGTGAAGGATGATGAGGTGAGGAGGTGGAGGATGATGAGGTGAGGAGGTGGAGGATGATGGGGTGAGGGGGTGGAGGATGATGGGGTGAGGAGGTGAAGGATGATGAGGTGAGGAGGTGGAGGATGATGAGGTGAGGAGGTGGAGGATGATGGGGTGAGGAGGTGGAGGATGATGACGTGAGGAGGTGAAGGATGATGAGGTGAGGAGGTGGAGGATGATGAGGTGAGGACATGGAGGATGATGGGGTGAGGAGGTGGAGGATGATGGGGTGAGGAGGTGGAGGATGATGGGGTGAGGAGGTGGAGGATGATGGGGTGAGGAGGTGAAGGATGATGAGGTGAGGGGGTGGAGGATGATGGGCTGAGGAGGTGGAGGATGATGACGTGAGGAGGTGAAGGATGATGAGGTGAGGAGGTGGAGGATGATGAGGTGAGGACATGGAGGATGATGGGGTGAGGAGGTGGAGGATGATGGGGTGAGGAGGTGGAGGATGATGGGGTGAGGAGGTGGAGGATGATGGGGTGAGGAGGTGGAGGATGATGGGGTGAGGAGGTGAAGGATGATGGGGTGAGGAGGTGGAGGATGATGGGGTGAAGAGGTGGAGGATGTTGGGGTGAGGAGGTGGAGGATGATGAGGTGAGGAGGTGGAGGATGATGGGGTGAGGGGGTGGAGGATGATGGGGTGAGGAGGTGAAGGATGATGAGGTGAGGAGGTGGAGGATGATGAGGTGAGGAGGTGGAGGATGATGGGGTGAGGAGGTGGAGGATGATGACGTGAGGAGGTGAAGGATGATGAGGTGAGGAGGTGGAGGATGATGAGGTGAGGACATGGAGGATGATGGGGTGAGGAGGTGGAGGATGATGGGGTGAGGAGGTGGAGGATGATGGGGTGAGGAGGTGGAGGATGATGAGGTGAGGAGGTGTAGGATGATGGGGTGAGGAGGTGGAGGATGATGGGGTGAGGAGGTGGAGGATGATGACGTGAGGAGGTGGAGGATGATGAGGTGAGGACATGGAGGATGATGGGGTGAGGAGGTGGAGGATGATGGGGTGAGGACGTGGAGGATGATGGGGTGAGGAGGTGGAGGATGATGAGGTGAGGAGGTGGAGGATGATGGGGTGAGGAGGTGGAGGATGATGAGGTGAGGAGGTGGAGGATGATGAGGTGAGGAGGTGGAGGATGATGGGGTGAGGAGGTGGAGGATGATGACGTGAGGAGGTGAAGGATGATGAGGTGAGGAGGTGGAGGATGATGAGGTGAGGACATGGAGGATGATGGGGTGAGGAGGTGGAGGATGATGGGGTGAGGAGGTGGAGGATGATGGGGTGAGGAGGTGGAGGATGATGGGGTGAGGAGGTGAAGGATGATGAGGTGAGGGGGTGGAGGATGATGGGCTGAGGAGGTGGAGGATGATGACGTGAGGAGGTGAAGGATGATGAGGTGAGGAGGTGGAGGATGATGAGGTGAGGAGGTGGAGGATGATGGGGTGAGGGGGTGGAGGATGATGGGGTGAGGAGGTGGAGGATGATGGGGTGAGGAGGTGGAGGATGATGGGGTGAGGAGGTGAAGGATGATGAGGTGAGGGGGTGGAGGATGATGGGCTGAGGAGGTGGAGGATGATGACGTGAGGAGGTGAAGGATGATGAGGTGAGGAGGTGGAGGATGATGAGGTGAGGAGGTGGAGGATGATGGGGTGAGGGGGTGGAGGATGATGGGGTGAGGAGGTGGAGGATGATGAGGTGAGGATGTGGAGGATGATGAGGTGAGGAGGTGGAGGGTGAGGAGGAGAAGAGGTGGAGGATGATGGGGTGAGGATGTGGAGGATGATGAGGTGAGGAGGTGAAGGATGATGAGGTGAGGAGGTGGAGGATGATGAGGTGAGGAGGTGGAGGATGATGAGGTGAGGAGGTGGAGGATGATGATGTGAGGAGGTGGAGGGTGATGAGGTGAGGAGGTGGAGGATGATGGGGTGAGGAGGTGGAGGATGATGAGGTGAAGAGGTGGAGGATGATGAGGTGAGGATGTGGAGGATGATGAGGTGAGGAGGTGAAGGATGATGAGGAGAGGAGGTAGAGGATGATGAGGTGAGGAGGTGGAGGATGATGGGGTGAGGAGGTGGAGGATGATGAGGTGAGGATGTGGAGGATGGTGAGGTGAGGAGGTGGAGGATGAGGAGGAGAAGAGGTGGAGGATGATGAGGTGAGGAGGTGAAGGATGATGAGGTGAGGAGGTGGAGGATGATGAGGTGAGGACATGGAGGATGATGAGGTGAGGAGGTGGAGGATGATGAGGTGAGGATGTGAAGGATGATGAGGTGAGGAGGTAGAGGATGATGAGGTGAGGAGGTGGAGGATGATGAGGTGAGGAGGTGGAGGATGATGGGGTGAGGAGGTGAAGGATGATGACGTGAGGAGGTGAAGGATGATGAGGTGAGGAGGTGGAGGATGATGAGGTGAGGAGGTGGAGGATGATGACGTGAGGAGGTGGAGGATGATGGGGTGAGGAGGTGGAGGATGATGGGGTGAGGAGGTGGAGGATGATGGGGTGAGGAGGTGGAGGATGATGGGGTGAGGAGGTGAAGGATGATGAGGTGAGGAGGTGGAGGATGATGAGGTGAGGAGGTGGAGGATGATGGGGTGAGGAGGTGGAGGATGATGAGGTGAGGAGGTGGAGGATGATGAGGTGAGGAGGTGGAGGATGATGAGGTGAGGAGGTGGAGGATGATGAGGTGAGGAGGTGGAGGATGAAGAGGTGAGGAGGTGGAGGATGATGAGGTGAGGAGGTGGAGGATGATGACGTGAGGAGGTGGAGGATGATGAGGTGAGGAGGTGGAGGATGATGACGTGAGGAGGTGGAGGATGATGACGTGAGGAGGTGGAGGATGATGAGGTGAGGAGGTGGAGGATGATGGGGTGAGGAGGTGGAGGATGATGGGGTGAGGAGGTGGAGGATGAAGAGGTGAGGAGGTGGAGGATGATGAGGTGAGGAGGTGGAGGATGATGAGGTGAGGAGGTGGAGGATGATGGGGTGAGGAGGTGGAGGATGATGGGGTGAGGAGGTGGAGGATGATGGGGTGAGGAGGTGGAGGATGATGGGGTGAGGAGGTGGAGGATGATGGGGTGAGGAGGTGGAGGATGATGGGGTGAGGAGGTGGAGGATGATGGGGTGAGGAGGTGGAGGATGATGGGGTGAGGAGGTGGCGATGATGGGGTGAGGAGGTGGAGGATGATGGGGTGAGGAGGTGGAGGATGATGGGGTGAGGAGGTGGAGGATGATGGGGTGAGGAGGTGGAGGATGATGGGGTGAGGAGGTGGAGGATGATGAGGTGAGGAGGTGGAGGATGATGAGGTGAGGAGGTGGAGGATGATGAGGTGAGGAGGTGGAGGATGATGGGGTGAGGAGGTGGAGGATGATGACGTGAGGAGGTGAAGGATGATGAGGTGAGGAGGTGGAGGATGATGAGGTGAGGAGGTGGAGGATGATGAGGTGAGGAGGTGGAGGATGATGGGGTGAGGACGTGGAGGATGATGGGGTGAGGAGGTAGAGGATGATGGGGTGAGGAGGTGGAGGATGATGAGGTGAGGAGGTGGAGGATGATGAGGTGAGGAGGTGGAGGATGATGACGTGAGGAGGTGGAGGATGATGAGGTGAGGAGGTGGAGGATGATGGGGTGAGGAGGTGGAGGATGATGGGGGTGAGGAGGTGGAGGATGATGGGGTGAGGAGGTGGAGGATGATGAGGTGAGGAGGTGGAGGATGATGGGGTGAGGAGGTGGAGGATGATGGGGTGAGGAGGTGGAGGATGATGAGGTGAGGAGGTGAAGGATGATGAGGTGAGGAGGTGGAGGATGATGAGGTGAGGAGGTGGAGGATGATGGGGTGAGGAGGTGGAGGATGAAGAGGTGAGGAGGTGGAGGGTGATGAGGTGAGGAGGTGGAGGGTGATGACGTGAGGAGGTGGAGGATGATGAGGTGAGGAGGTGGAGGATGATGGGGTGAGGAGGTGGAGGATGATGGGGTGAGGAGGTGGAGGATGATGAGGTGAGGAGGTGAAGGATGATGAGGTGAGGAGGTGGAGGATGATGAGGTGAGGAGGTGGAGGATGATGGGGTGAGGAGGTGGAGGATGAAGAGGTGAGGAGGTGGAGGGTGATGAGGTGAGGAGGTGGAGGGTGATGACGTGAGGAGGTGGAGGATGATGAGGTGAGGAGGTGGAGGATGATGGTGGGGTGAGGAGGTGGAGGGGTGGAGGATGATGAGGTGAGGAGGTGGAGGATGATGGGGTGAGGAGGTGGAGGATGATGGGGTGAGGAGGTGGAGGATGATGGGGTGAGGAGGTGGAGGATGATGAGGTGAGGAGGTGGAGGATGATGAGGTGAGGAGGTGGAGGATGATGAGGTGAGGGGGTGGAGGATGATGGGGTGAGGAGGTGGAGGATGATGGGGTGAGGAGGTGGAGGATGATGGGGTGAGGAGGTGGAGGATGATGGGGTGAGGAGGTGGAGGATGATGGGGTGAGGAGGTGGAGGATGATGGGGTGAGGAGGTGGAGGATGATGGGGTGAGGAGGTGGAGGATGATGGGGTGAGGAGGTGGAGGATGATGAGGTGAGGAGGTGGAGGATGATGGGGTGAGGAGGTGGAGGATGATGGGGTGAGGAGGTGGAGGATGATGGGGTGAGGAGGTGGAGGATGATGGGGTGAGGAGGTGGAGGATGATGGGGTGAGGAGGTGGAGGATGATGGGGTGAGGAGGTGGAGGATGATGGGGTGAGGAGGTGGAGGATGATGGGGTGAGGAGGTGGAGGATGATGGGGTGAGGAGGTGGAGGATGATGGGGTGAGGAGGTGGAGGATGATGAGGTGAGGGGGTGGAGGATGATGAGGTGAGGGGGTGGAGGATGATGAGGTGAGGAGGTGGAGGATGATGAGGTGAGGAGGTGGAGGATGATGAGGTGAGGAGGTGGAGGATGATGAGGTGAGGAGGTGGAGGATGATGAGGTGAGGAGGTGGAGGATGATGGGGTGAGGACGTGGAGGATGATGGGGTGAGGAGGTAGAGGATGATGGGGTGAGGAGGTGGAGGATGATGAGGTGAGGAGGTGGAGGATGATGAGGTGAGGAGGTGGAGGATGATGACGTGAGGAGGTGGAGGATGATGAGGTGAGGAGGTGGAGGATGATGGGGTGAGGAGGTGGAGGATGATGGGCTGAGGAGGTGGAGGATGATGGGGTGAGGAGGTGGAGGATGATGAGGTGAGGAGGTGGAGGATGATGGGGTGAGGAGGTGGAGGATGATGGGGTGAGGAGGTGGAGGATGATGAGGTGAGGAGGTGAAGGATGATGAGGTGAGGAGGTGGAGGATGATGAGGTGAGGAGGTGGAGGATGATGGGGTGAGGAGGTGGAGGATGAAGAGGTGAGGAGGTGGAGGGTGATGAGGTGAGGAGGTGGAGGGTGATGACGTGAGGAGGTGGAGGATGATGAGGTGAGGAGGTGGAGGATGATGGGGTGAGGAGGTGGAGGATGATGGGGTGAGGAGGTGGAGGATGATGAGGTGAGGAGGTGAAGGATGATGAGGTGAGGAGGTGGAGGATGATGAGGTGAGGAGGTGGAGGATGATGGGGTGAGGAGGTGGAGGATGAAGAGGTGAGGAGGTGGAGGGTGATGAGGTGAGGAGGTGGAGGGTGATGACGTGAGGAGGTGGAGGATGATGAGGTGAGGAGGTGGAGGATGATGGGGTGAGGAGGTGGAGGATGATGGGGTGAGGAGGTGGAGGATGATGGGGTGAGGAGGTGGAGGATGATGGGGTGAGGAGGTGGAGGATGATGGGGTGAGGAGGTGGAGGATGATGGGGTGAGGAGGTGGAGGATGATGGGGTGAGGAGGTGGAGGATGATGAAGTGAGGAGGTGGAGGATGATGGGGTGAGGAGGTGGAGGATGATGGGGTGAGGAGGTGGAGGATGATGGGGTGAGGAGGTGGAGGATGATGGGGTGAGGAGGTGGAGGATGATGGGGTGAGGAGGTGGAGGATGATGGGGTGAGGAGGTGGAGGATGATGGGGTGAGGAGGTGGAGGATGATGGGGTGAGGAGGTGGAGGATGATGGGGTGAGGAGGTGGAGGATGATGGGGTGAGGAGGTGGTGGTTGAGGGTGAGGGGTGGAGGTGATGAGGTGTGGGTGGTTGATGAGGTGAGGAGGTGGGGTGATGTGGGTGAGGTGGTGGAGGTTGATGGGGTGAGGAGGTGGGGATGATGGGGTGAGGAGGTGGTGGTGTGGGGTGTGGAGGTGGTGGATGATGGGGTGAGGAGGTGGAGGATGTGGGTGAGGTGTGGTGGTGAGGGTGGGTGGTGATGATGTGGGGTGGAGGTTGTTGGAGGTGTGGAGGTGGATGTTGGGTGTGGAGGTGGTGGTGTGTGGGGTGGAGGTGTTGGGAGGTGGTGGGATGTGGATGGTGGGGTGGATGATGTGGTGTGGAGGTGGAGGATGATGAGGTGAGGAGGTGGGAGGATGATGAGGTGAGGATTTGGAGGGTGATCGGGTGAGGAGGTGGAGGATGATGGGGTGCAGAAGTGTGCGGGCAGGGAGGTGTTGGGGTGAGGGGTGGGGAATGGGCGATAGGGGGTGTCAAGAACCCAGCAGTGTATCCCCAGGGCAGGAATCGAAGTGGAAAAGTGGATGGTGGCGGGGACCATGGCATGGGAATATTAAAAGTGAGTGGTGGGTGGGGCACCATGGCATGGGAATATTAAAAGTGGATGATGGGCGAGGACCATGGCATGGGAATATTAAAAGTGGGTGGTGGAGGGGACCATGGCATGGGAATATTAAAAGTGGGTGGTGCAGGGGACCATGGCATGGGAATATTAAAAGTGGGTGGTGGCGGGGACCATGGCATGGGAATATTAAAAGTGGATGATGGCGGGGACCATGGCATGGGAATATTAAAAGTGGGTGGTGGCGGGGACCATGGCATGGGAATATTAAAAGTGGATGGTGGCGGGGACCATGGCATGGGAATATTAAAAGTGGATGATGGCGGGGACCATGGCATGGGAATATTAAAAGTGGATGGTGGAGGGGACCATGGCATGGGAATATTAAAAGTGGGTGGTGGTGGGGACCATGGCAGGGGAATATTAAAAGTGGATGATGGGCGAGGACCATGGCATGGGAATATTAAAAGTGGGTGGTGGCGGGGACCATGGCATGGGAATATTAAAAGTGGATGGTGGGCGGGGACCATGGCATGGGAATATTAAAAGTGGATGGTGGGCGGGGACCATGGCATGGGAATATTAAAAGTGGATGATGGGCGAGGACCATGGCATGGGAATATTAAAAGTGGGTGGTGGCGGGGACCATGGCATGGGAATACTAAAAGTGGACGGTGGAGGGGACCATGGCATGGGAATATTAAAAGTGGGTGGTGGCGGGGACCATGGCATGGGAATATTAAAAGTGGATGGTGGGCGAAGACCATGGCAGGGGAATATTAAAAGTGGATGATGGCGGGGACCATGGCATGGGAATATTAAAAGTGGATGGTGGGCGGGGACCATGGCATGGGAATATTTAAAGTGGACGGTGGAGGGGACCATGGCATGGGAATATTAAAAGTGGGTGGTGGCGGGGACCATGGCATGGGAATATTAAAAGTGGATGATGGCGGGGACCATGGCAGGGGAATATTAAAAGTGGGTGGTGGCGGGGACCATGGCATGGGAATATTAAAAGTGGATGGTGGCGGGGACCATGGCAGGGGAATATTAAAAGTGGATGGTGGAGGGGACCATGGCATGGGAATATTAAAAGTGGATGATGGCGGGGACCATGGCATGGGAATATTAAAAGTGGATGGTGGCGGGGACCATGGCATGGGAATATTAAAAGTGGATGGTGGGCGGGGACCATGGCATGGGAATATTAAAAGTGGATGGTGGGCGGGGACCATGGCATGGGAATATTAAAAGTGGATGGTGGGCGGGGACCATGGCATGGGAATATTAAAAGTGGATGATGGGCGAGGACCATGGCATGGGAATATTAAAAGTGGATGATGGCGGGGACCATGGCATGGGAATATTAAAAGTGGATGGTGGAGGGGACCATGGCATGGGAATATTAAAAGTGGGTGGTGGTGGGGACCATGGCAGGGGAATATTAAAAGTGGATGATGGGCGAGGACCATGGCATGGGAATATTAAAAGTGGGTGGTGGCGGGGACCATGGCATGGGAATATTAAAAGTGGATGGTGGGCGGGGACCATGGCATGGGAATATTAAAAGTGGATGGTGGGCGGGGACCATGGCATGGGAATATTAAAAGTGGATGATGGGCGAGGACCATGGCATGGGAATATTAAAAGTGGGTGGTGGCGGGGACCATGGCATGGGAATACTAAAAGTGGATGGTGGCGGGGACCATGGCATGGGAATATTAAAAGTGGATGGTGGAGGGGACCATGGCAGGGGAATATTAAAAGTGGATGGTGCAGGGGACCATGGCAGGGGAATATTAAAAGTGGATGATGGCGGGGACCATGGCATGGGAATATTAAAAGTGGATGGTGGCGGGGACCATGGCATGGGAATATTAAAAGTGGATGATGGCGGGGACCATGGCATGGGAATATTAAAAGTGGATGATGGCGGGGACCATGGCATGGGAATATTAAAAGTGGATGGTGGGCGGGGACCATGGCATGGGAATATTAAAAGTGGATGATGGGCGAGGACCATGGCATGGGAATATTAAAAGTGGGTGGTGGCGGGGACCATGGCATGGGAATACTAAAAGTGGATGGTGGCGGGGACCATGGCATGGGAATATTAAAAGTGGATGGTGGAGGGGACCATGGCAGGGGAATATTAAAAGTGGATGGTGCAGGGGACCATGGCAGGGGAATATTAAAAGTGGATGATGGCGGGGACCATGGCATGGGAATATTAAAAGTGGATGATGGGCGAGGACCATGGCATGGGAATATTAAAAGTGGGTCGTGGCGGGGACCATGGCATGGGAATATTAAAAGTGGATGATGGCGGGGACCATGGCATGGGAATATTAAAAGTGGATGGTGGGCGGGGACCATGGCATGGGAATATTAAAAGTGGATGATGGGCGAGGACCATGGCATGGGAATATTAAAAGTGGATGATGGCGGGGACCATGGCATGGGAATATTAAAAGTGGGTGGTGGCGGGGACCATGGCATGGGAATATTAAAAGTGGATGATGGCGGGGACCATGGCATGGGAATATTAAAAGTGGATGATGGGCGGGGACCATGGCATGGGAATATTAAAAGTGGATGGTGGGCGGGGACCATGGCATGGGAATATTAAATGTGGGTGGTGGCGGGACCATGGCATGGGAATACTAAAAGTGGATGGTGGCGGGGACCATGGCATGGGAATATTAAAAGTGGATGGTGGAGGGGACCATGGCAGGGGAATATTAAAAGTGGATGGTGCAGGGGACCATGGCATGGGAATATTAAAAGTGGGTGGTGGCGGCGACCACGGCATCTGAATTTTGAAAACCCTCCACAGTGGGTTTTAAGCAGACCAGCTCTGTGGAATGTGAATGGCATTTCCATAAAGCTGCTTTTTAAGAGGTACTGCGCCCCATCAGTAACAAGGGTGTGGTAGGTCCTCCCTCCAGTGAGCATGTGGGGAGGGAGACAGGGGAGGGAGACAGGGGAGGGAGACAGGGGAGGGAGACAGGGGAGGGAGACAGGGGAGGGAGACAGGGGAGCCCGACGCCCGCCCCACTGCCGCCTGCCCTCAGGGAGGGCATGCAATGACCCCGCCCCTCACCAGTGCTCTGACCACGCCCCTCAGGGAGGGCACTCTCTGACCACGCCCCTCACCAGTGCTCTGACCACGCCCCTCAGGGAGGGCACTCTCTGACCACGCCCCTCACCAGTGCTCTGACCACGCCCCTCAGGGAGGGCACTCTGACCACGCCCCTCAGCAGTGCTCTGACCACGCCCCTCAGGGAGGGCATGCTGTGACCACGCCCCTCACCAGTGCTCTGACCACGCCCCTCAGGGAGGGCATGCTCTCTCCATGACCCTCACCACTGCTCTGACCACACCCCTCAGGGAGGACATGCTCTGACCACGCGCCACCCAGGGGCATGCTCTCACCACGCCCCTCATGGAGGGCACTCTCTGACCGCGCCCCTCACGGAGGACACACTCAGACCACGCCCCTCAGGGAGGGCACGCTCTGACCACGCGCCACCCAGGGGGCACGCTCTCACCACGCCCCTCATGGAGGGCAGGCTCTGACCGCGCCCCTCACGGAGGACACACTCAGACCACGCCCCTCAGGGAGGGCATGCTCTGTCCACGCCCCTCACTATGGGCACTCTCTGACCATGCCCCTCACTAAGGCCAGCTCCAACCACGCCCCTGGCGGTGTATCCGACCACGCCCTCTGGTGCTGGGGCCTCGCCCCTGGCATTCTACCAGCCCACGACCCTGGCCTTCTATCTGGCCACGCCCTCTGGTGCTCTGATTATGCCCCTGGCGTTCTGTCTGACCACGCCCCTGGCGTTCTGTCTGACCACGCCCCTGGCGTTCTGTCTGACCACGCCCCTGGCGTTCTGTCTGACCACGCCCTGGCGTTCTGTCTGACCACGCCCCTGGCGTTCTGTCTGACCACGCCCCTGGCGTTCTCTCTGACCACGCCCCTGGCGCTCTCTCTGACCACGCCCCTGGCGTTCTCTCTGGCCACGCCCCTGGCGTTCTCTCTGGCCACGCCCCTGGCGTTCTCTCTGGCCATGCCCCTGGCGTTCTCTCTGACCACGCCCCTGGCTGTCTATCTGACCACGCCCCTGGCGTTCCATCCGGCCACGCCCTCTGGTGCTGGGCCACGCCCTCTGGTGCCCTGTCAGCCAGGGCTTCCCAGTCCACCCCTTCAGCCCCCGCGCTGATGCTGATGCCCGGCCAGCTGATGGCAGGGCACTGGGCCCCTGCACTGCAGAAGAGCTCCCCAGCCCTAACGACGCCTAGCAGGGAGCCCTGGAGACCAGAAGCTGGCGAGAGCCACGGACCCAGACGGAGTGCGTACGGCCAGAGCCAAGTGACCCCGCGCGGCGGGAAGGAGGGCGGCCCTCCGGGGCCAAGGCCGCCGGACCGCAGACCTGGTCACTGCGGGGGCCAGGAGCCCTGAAGAGGGCAGGGCGGAGGGGCGCAGTCCCCACACTGACCCCCATCCTGTCCTGACCCCATACCCCTCCTGACCCCCGACCTGCCCTTGACCCCAGTCCCCTCCTGACCCCAGTCCCCTCCTGACCCCCGACCTGCTCTTGACCCCAGTCCCCTCCTGACCCCAGTCCCCTCCTGACCCCAGTCCTCTCCTGACCCCAGTCCCCTCCTGACCCCGACCTGCTCTTGACCTCAGTCCCCTATGACCTCAGTCCCCTCCTGACCCCAGTCCCCTCCTGACCCCAGTCCCCTCCTGACCCCAGTCCCCTCCTGACCCCAGTCCTCTCCTGACCCCAGTCCCCTCCTGACCCCGACCTGCTCTTGACCTCAGTCCCCTATGACCTCAGTCCCCTCCTGACCCCAGTCCCCTCCTGACCCCAGTCCCCTCCTGACCCCAGTCCCCTCCCTAAGCCCAGACCCCTCCTGACCCCAGTCCCCTCCTGACCCCCATCCTCTCCTGACTCCTGACCTGCTCTTCACCCCCGTTCTCTCCTGACCCCAGTCCCCTCCTGACCCCAGTCCTCTCCTGACCCCGGTCCCCGCCTGACCCCCGACCTGCTCTTGACCCCAGTCCCCTCCTGACCCCAGTCCCCTCCTGACCCCAGTCCCCTCCTGACCCCCATCCTCTCCTGACCCCCATCCTCTCCTGACCCCAGTCCCCTCCTGACCCCTAGTCCTCTCCTAACTCTGGTCCCCTCCTGACCCCCAGGCCTCTCCTTACTTGGGTCTCCTCCTGACCTGGGTCCCCTCCTGCTGCCCTGACATCAGGGCTCTATTGGGAGAAAGACTGGAGCACACAGGGTTGCAGTGCTGGCATCTGTGGTGACCGACGCCCCACACACCCATGCTGCACATGCATTTGAAAATCTGCAGAGCGGAGGACTTTTAGGCAACATGACAGAGTCTCTGTGTCTCTGTAGAGAATTAGCAATCAAGCCAAAAAAATAATACCAAAACCAAAAAAGTTGTAAAAGAAGCCCTCTTGTGGTCACAGCTAGGAGTGCCTGCGTCTCAGGCCTCTTGTCACTCTGCACCTCAGCTCCGTCCACATTTTCTCTCTCTGAAAAGGCGGCCCGGCACACACAGCACATGCACGCACACAGGCCCACACCCAGGCCCAGGCCTCCTTTATCAGGATATGGCCTGACCCCTCGTGGAGGCCCCGCCTCTGCTGCAGGGCTGGGTTCCCTGTGTGAAGACTTGTCCGTCAAATGCTAATTTGCCGTCTGTGGAGGACCCTTCCTCTCAAACTGAATTTTGTACGGATCACAACAAGGTGAGAGTCCCTGGCTCAGAGAGCCTCTTCCAAGGAGGTAAACCGCTGGGAAACGCGTTGACATCATACTGAACAGAGAACCCAGCGTTTTTGCTGTGTGACAGTATTTAGTGCCTGGCATCCTTCCTAAGATGGCTTTTTTTTGTGAGACTAAACTCCGGCTCCACCGCCTTGAGCCGTGTGTGTGGAAGGTAAGGATGTCATTGTGCCCACAGTCTGCCCAGGCCTGCCGTGCACACAAAGCAGCAGAGCCTGGCAGCAAACTCCCTGTACCCCGTGGTGGGTGCAAAGTCCACTGCAACTGTTGTCAGAATGTAATGGTGAGATACTCCTGCCTGTTCTATTTCATGAGGCATTCGTGGCGTTGAAATCTCGAGCAAATGTCCCTAGCTGAGCTTCACTGTGGTCTGCTCCAGCCTGCAGACCCCACCCCAGCCTGCTCAGCAGTGACTCAATGGTAGAGGCCAAATCTACCAATCCAGGGTTGGGGGGCGCTTCCAGCACCCCCTCCCAGGACTGGGGCAGGGTCCAAGATCACTCTCAGAAGGTGACTCCAGGATCTGAACAGACATGACTACCCCCCAAAAGCTATACAGGTGGCAAATGAGCACATGAAAAGGGGTCTCTGCATTTGTCATCAGGAAGCCGTGACGTGTAAATGGCTAGGGATGGCTCGAGGATAAAGCAAACGCCTGTGAGCCCATGTGGATACCAGCGCAGATGGCACGGACAGATCAGGAAAAGCAGACACACAGAATTCCCTGTGAGGACACAAACGTCCCACCCAGCACTGTGTGACTTCCAAGAGTGCAGCAGGGAAAGGGGGAGAAACCCGGAGCCCATGCCCACAGCCCCAGGTCAAGGCCAAGGTCAGCGTCCGCCGCGCTGATGATGGCATCTTGATGTGATGTGCTTAGAACAGAAGGACCTCCTCAGGCCCCTGAACCATGCCCACCCCCCAAGCTCCCCACCCCAGGGCGGCCATGAAGCAAGCGCCAGACACGCCAGCTGAGGAGCAGTCTAAGATGCCAGAGGAAACACGGGCGACTGGCCCCCACTCAGCCCTGTGGACAGAAGTGCTGTCCTATGAGACCCCAGCGTGGAGCCTGGCAGACATGAGCACAGAGGACATACGACTTCAGCTCATGATAGCATGCTAAGACTGGGTAGGGCAGCCCTGCCCGCGCCCCAGCCCTCCAGAACCGGGAGGAGACTCGACAGCTCAAGTCCAGCCTGAGCCAGTGAGACTTTCTCAAAACAGTAACAGGATGTTCGCGTCGGGTCGTTAATGTGACCCATGTACCATTTTACAGTAGGAGACCGTAAATCCAAAAGTACTCCACAACGTAAAACTCATTTTTTAATGTAGGGTGAACAACGGATCCTTGTTTTCTATAGCATCTCTGGGTTTCAGCCACAAGGGAGACCGGAGTCGGCCTCTGTGTGCCTCAAGCCTCTCTGCCAGCAGCTGTGAGATCTACGGTTTCCATGACAAACCCTCCCGAGATTCTCCTCTCTTAGTTTAGGCCGAGAGCACTTGCTGTTCCCCACAGCAGACCTTGGAGCAGCAAAATTCCCACAGCAGGAAATCCCCACGGTGAGCAGACACTCATCACCAACACAGCACCTTGGCATTTTCTCTGACAGGTCCGTGGCTCGACAGGCCATGAGTAATTCACAGAAACGGGACCCATGAACCCTGCACGACTTCAGCAACAAATCACCCACACGCATCACACAGGCCAGCTCTGCAATGTCATACCTTCTGGGAAACTGAGGCACACTCGGCCAGCCAGCTCCTCCCTGCTGGCCTGCCAGGCTATGGGATTAGAGGCTCTAAGTCAGCAGAGTCCAGGGAAGCTGAGGGCATCGGATCCTTCATGGAAGACACGTGACGACCTGCCTCCCACAGCAGGCCCTCACCACAGTTCAGTGGACTCAACCCCAGGCGACTGGACCTACCTTTCCAACACAAACCACAGGCCACGACCCCGTCACACCCTCCTGTACACTCAGTCCTCTCCACCACCAGCGGAGTGGTAAGAGACAGCACTCGCCTCAGCCTTGGACAGGCCTGCACAATCTCTCCCACCACACAAGGGTCCTACCTCCCAAAGATGATGGTGACGAGTCTCCAGATCCCATGGGGCCCGCATCCCCCTCCACACAGGCCGGACCGCAGGGCCTGCTCTCGTGGCTTCCCTGCCGTCCCGCTGCTGAGGCCTTCGAAGCTCCGGGGTCAGGTCCTGGCGTCCAGTGATCATTTCTGAGGGAAGGAGAGAAAAGGTGTACCAGTGTCACCATCATCGCAAGGTGCATGAACAACAGAATGCATGTTCTAGATCTGGAGGTGGACATCAAGGCGAAGGTGCCGGCACGTTTGTTTTCTGCTGAGCCACCTGCCCCCCTTGCAAACATTTTGTCATTGTGTGGGCTTTCTTTGGGGGTGGGTGTCCTGGTACCTCTGTGTGTTCCTACATCTCCTCTTCCTCCAAGAACAACAGTCGCATTAGGGAGCACATTTGCAGTGGTCTCGCCCCACTGCCCCAGTAGGCTCGTGCAGAGGCCATGAGAGTCCAGAAAGTATACGCCGGGGTTCACTTGAACTATGCGTCTAAGGTAATGTTCAGAATTTTTAAAAATTATTTTGGCGGGTCTCGGGACCTGAACTCAGGGCCTAGACACCCCTCCTGGCCTTTTTTGCTCAAGGTTAATGCTCTATTACTTGGGCCACAGCTCCACTTCCACCTTTCTCGTGGCCAGGTGGAGACAGGAGTACCCCACTTTCCCTCCTGCGCTGGCTTCACACCCTGGGCCTCAGACCTCAGCCTCCTGCGCAGTGAAGATGACACCAAGAGCTGCGGCACTGGGCAATGCTCAGAACCAACACAGCTGTAATCAAGGCCTTTGGAACCATAGCTTCTTCCTTCGGCTTTCTAAACATAAAAAAATAACAGGCCATCTTTATTCAAGTGCTCCAATAGCCAGTGTGTGTGTGTGTATGTGTGTGTATGTGTGTGTATGTGTGTATATGTGTATATGTGTGTGTGTCTGTATGTGTATGTGTGTATGTGTGTATATGTGTGTACGTGTGTATGTATATATGTGTGTTTGTGTGTGTGTGTTTGTGTGTATGTATGTGTGCATGTGTGCATGTGTGTGTGTGCATGTGTGTGTGTGCATGTGTATGTGTGTATTTGTGTGTGTGTATGTATGTATGTGTATGTGTGTATATATACACACCTGCCAGTCCTGGGCTAAAACTCGGGGTCTCAGTACTTTCTCTAAGCTTTTTCACTCAGAGCTGGCTGTCTACCACCTGAGCCACAGCTCCAGTGCTGGCTTTTTTTGGTGTTTAATTGGAGGTAAGGGTCTCTCTGGCTTTCTGCTCGGCAGGCAGCCACAGTCCTCAGACCTCAGCCTCCAGAGTCCCACAGGCCCTGAGCTGCCATCTATTGTGGAAGTCTCTCAGAAGGCACAGAGCAGTACCAGGAGGTCACATGACCGCTGTGACCTTGAAGCTGACCCTCAGACTCACCTCATAACACAGCCAGCACCCCACAAACTCACCCTGTGTCCTCACGGATCACAGGTTTTAAAAACAAACAGCCATCTTGGAAAATACCTGAAGTCCCAAAATTGAGGCTGAAAGTACCAAGGATGGCTTTGGTGCCTGGTGGGCAAAAAGAAACGCACACACGTACACACCCACACGTGTGCATCTGCACACCGTCAGGTGGCACAGCCGCGGGCGCCTGGCTCTGCAGCGTGTTTGCAAGCTCTCCTGCATTTGGCATGAACTACTATGTTATGCACAGGCCACACTAGCAGTGGGCGCTGAGCTGCACCGCCGCTGCTGGAGGCAGCTGAGGGCCTGGCTTGATGCTTTGCCTCACAGAAGGAAACACCGCAGCCTGGAAAATGCCAGTGGCTTTCTCAGGGCCACGAGATGGCCCAGCACTGCTCACCCCAGCCTTCCCCCCAACACGCCTCTGCTTACCCCACATCTCCCCAAGCGCCCTCTGGAAACGGAACAGCATGCTGGCAGTCTTTGTAACTCACTCTTAACAACTCGGACTCCGACGGTTCCATGTAAACCTGCCTGCTTGTGGGTCTTAATCTGGACTCCAGGGACATCTAGTTGCCCTAATCAAGAATTCACAGCTAACACCGGAGAGAACTACCAGAAGGCCTCGACTACCTTCAGTCCACACCAGGGGCCATTGCTAATTATAATAAATGCTTTCATTACTGAAACCAGTGAGTGGCTAATTAACATAATGGACACCATAAATGTCTGCCGCTGCTACTCCACATGAAATGCCTTCCGGATGCCTCCTGGACTTGGGCGGCCAGGCCCAAGAACAGCGCTGGGCTAGCGGCAGGAGCGTCTCTGCCACCCTGATCTCCATGGGAGGTATCCAGGCTCCTCATGAGACATCGGGCTCCAGGGAGCCCATGTGCAAGGGCCGTGGGGGCCTCCCCAGGCTGGAGGGCCGCCGGCAGCCGCCCCCGCCCACTCACCAACCTGTGACCTGGGCGCCAAAACTGAACTCGCTTTGAATATACGTGGAGGGCAGAGGTGGAGACAGCTGTCAGCCCAGGCAAAAGTCAGAAAAACAGAACAAAAGGACTGGGGACATGGCTCCAGTGGACAAGCACTGGTCTAGCCCTGAGTTCCACCTCAAAAAGAAAAATGAGGCAAACACTTTACCAACAAACTTAGGATGAAGAGAGCCCAGGGCTGGGCCCGGGGCTGGCGGTCTCAGGAGAGCTCCCAGCGGATCTGCACTTTCTTCTTTCGTGGCAGAGCTGGGGTCTGAACCCAGGCTTGTACTGTTGTACCCGAATTTCTAGAACCCCAAGACCACCACCAGAGACCACAGCCAAAGCTAAAAAGCAGGGGTTCGTTTATTTTCGAGTCCGGACTCGGGCCTCCGCGTACCAACAGCCGGCAACGCTGAAAGGCCCTGAGCAAGAACTCTACACCGCTTTTAAAGGAGCATCACAATTAACCACTGGTGGAATTAGAACTCAGGTGTCTAACCACTGAGTACCAAGCTGTTACCACCTGGGGTTCAAGTACATGAGCCCTAAACAAGGGGGGAGGGGGTCATTCCCAGAACTTGGAACAGTCTTGGCACAACAGAACCAGGCACCCCACTGCTTCAGCTGCACCCTCAGGCCTTGCTGCTTTTGTAGGGAATTCCAATAACCCAGGGGCAGCGTTTTCCGAGGCCTTGGTACCACGCCATGGGGTGGCAGCAGCAGGCCAGCGGGCGTTGGGAAGGGACCTGTGTGGACCCTCACTCACCTCTAATACCCGGCCACCCTCCAGCACGGAGGAGCGGCAACCAGGCTTCCATACATGCTCCTGATGGGAGGACGCACAGCCCAGCTGTGGCGTCCACAAAGGGGGAGGAGGAGGTGGAGGAGGAGGCATGGCTACAGGAAGCAGGGACTTGGGCAGAGATGGTGGGCGGACAGAGCCGGGCTGGTCCCGGCCGGTAAGGAGCAGCAGGAGCAGAGGACAGACAGGGGGAGGAAGGTGTGCGCACAGGCTCTCCACCTGAACCCCACACGGACGCCTGGAGGCGGAGCAGAAACCACCTGCTCCCTGCGACGTCAGGCCCTCCCCTGGTCATCGGGCCCTTCCCACTGCTGCTAGGCTCTGATGCAGCAGACTCTGTGCTGAGGGACACAGGGTCCGCCTTGTGTGACCTGCACTCTGGGGGGGCCCTGGGGAGCCAGAGCAGACCTGGGCGTGGGACGTGGGAGCCAGAGCAGACCTGGGCGTGGGCCCTGGGGAGCCAGAGCAGACCTGGGCGTGGGACGTGGGAGCCAGAGCAGACCTGGGCGTGGGCCCTGGGGAGCCAGAGCAGACCTGGGCGTGGGCCCTGGGGAGCCAGAGCAGAGCTGGGCGTGGGCCCTGGGGAGCCAGAGCAGAGCTGGGGGTGGGGCGTGGACCCTGGGGAGCCAGAGCAGACCTGGGCGTGGGGCGTGGGAACCAGAGCAGACCTGGGCATGGGGCGTGGGAGCCAGAGCAGAGCTGGGCGTGGGAGCCAGAGCAGAGCTGGGCGTGGGCCCTCGGGAGCCAGAGCAGAGCTGGGCGTGGGCCCTCGGGAGCCAGAGCAGAGCTGGGCGTGGGCCCTCGGGAGCCAGAGCAGAGCTGGGCGTGGGGCGTGGGAGCCAGAGCAGAGCTGGGGGTGGGGCCTGGGCCCTGGGGAGCCAGAGCAGAGCTGGGCGTGGGGCGTGGGAGCCAGAGCAGAGCTGGGCGTGGGCCCTCGGGAGCCAGAGCAGAGCTGGGCGTGGGCCCTGGGGAGCCAGAGCAGAGCTGGGGGTGGGGCGTGGGCCCTGGGGAGCCAGAGCAGACCTGGGCGTGGGGCGTGGGAGCCAGAGCAGAGCTGGGCGTGGGCCCTCGGGAGCCAGAGCAGAGCTGGGCGTGGGCCCTCGGGAGCCAGAGCAGAGCTGGGCGTGGGCCCTCGGGAGCCAGAGCAGAGCTGGGCGTGGGCCCTCGGGAGCCAGAGCAGAGCTGGGCGTGGGCCCTTGGGAGCCAGAGCAGAGCTGGGCGTGGGCCCTGGGGAGCCAGAGCAGAGCTGGGCGCGGGGCGTGGGAGCCAGAGCAGAGCTGGGCGTGGGCCCTGGGGAGCCAGAGCAGAGCTGGGCGTGGGCCCTGGGGAGCCAGAGCAGAGCTGGGCGTGGGCCCTGGGGAGCCAGAGCAGAGCTGGGCGTGGGCCCTGGGGAGCCAGAGCAGAGCTGGGCGTGGGCCCTCGGGAGCCAGAGCAGAGCTGGGCGCGGGGCGTGGGGCGCTGCCTTTCATACCCCGCCCCAGCTGCCTCAGTCAGGATTGCCAGCAGGACAGCAAGTGGCTAAAGCAGCTGCTGGTGCTGCCCAGAGCCGGGGGCTGGGCTCTCCCTCTGCTGCCCACACCCACAGCAAGGGACTGAAGCCCTGGAGCCTCGGTTCACCTGCGCGCGCGGCAGGCTCGCGGGGCCAGGACGTGGCGCCCCGGCGATGTTACTTTTGGCCATGGGACGGGGCGTGAGATGCAGTCGTCTTCGCGCTTGCTCGGCTGACCCAGGTTGGCTCCAGCGGCCCTGGCCCGGCCCCCGGCCCCCGCTCCTCCCCTGCCCTCGTCAGAAGGCTGATTCCAGGGCCAGGGGTGAGAGGTTCGCCCAGCGTCACAGCCTGGAGAGACCGAGGCCGGCGGCCCCGCGCAGCACAGGCCCACGAAAACACCCACTGCGTGAGCCACCTGTTCACAGGGCCAGGGCCGGTCCGCAGCTGCCGTGCCCCGGGACGAGCCCGGCCGGGACGGCCCCCACCCCACCCCGCTTGCTTCGGCGCCCACCTCGCACCCGGCGAGAGAGGCCGGAGTCAGCCTCCCCCGACAGGAGCCCGGAGGAACCCTCCGCACGCCGCCCGCCCGCCCAGGCCCGGCCCGCGACCCCCGCCCCGCCCAGGCCCGGCCCGGCCGCCCCGCACGCCGCCCGCCCGGCCCCGCGGCCCCCGCCCCGCCCCGCGGCCCCCGCACGGCCCCGCGGTCCTCCGAGTCCCGCCCCCCCCAGTCCAGGCGGCCGGGGCGGGGCCGGGCAGCCCCGGAAGGCGGCGCGGGCGGAGCCGGGCTCCGGAGGCGCGGCCGGTCCCCGCGCGCCGGCAGCCGCACACGTGTCCGGGCGTCACGTCCGCGCGCGCCCGGGGCCTGCGTCAGCCGCCGCGGGAGCCGGGGCCGGGGTGGGGACGCCGCGCGGAGCGGGGCCGCGGGAGGGCGCGCGGCCCGGAGCCGGAGCCGGAGCCGGAGCCGGAGCGCGGCCGGCCGCCGTGGCGCTGCCCGGGACCCCGGCGCCCGCGGAGAGCCGGGCGGGCCCGCGGCAGGCCGGCGCGCGCGGGCCCATGGTGGGCGCGGGGCGCGATGAGCCGCCCGTCCTCGGCCGGCCCCAGCGCTAGCAAGCCCGGCCCCAAGCCGCCGCCGGCCCCGCTCGCCCCGGCCCCGGCCCCGGCCGCGCCCCCGGCCGCCGCCACCATCTCGGCCGCGGGCCCCGGCCCGGCCGCGCTGCCCGCCGCGGCGGCGGTGATCGCGGGCCCCGGCGGCGGCGGCGGCGGCCCCGCGTCCCCGCAGCACCACGAGCTGACGTCGCTCTTCGAGTGCCCGGTCTGCTTCGACTACGTCCTGCCGCCCATCCTGCAGTGCCAGGCCGGGCACCTGGTGTGCAACCCATGCCGCCAGAAGCTGAGCTGCTGCCCGACCTGCCGGGGCGCGCTGACGCCCAGCATCCGGAACCTGGCCATGGAGAAGGTGGCGTCGGCCGTGCGCTTCCCGTGCAAGGTGAGGGAGCGCGGCCCCGCGGGGAGGCGCCCGCCCCGGCACCCGACCCCCGCCCGACCCCGGACCGGACTCCGACCCGACCCCGACCCCGGACCCCGACCCCAACCTGACCCCGACCCCGACCCCGACCCCGGACCCCGACCCCGACCCCGGACCCCGACCCCGGACCCTGACCCCGGACCCCGACCCCAACCTGACCCCGACCCCGACCCCGGACCCCGACCCCGGACCCCGACCCCGACCCCAACCTGACCCCGACCCCGGACCACGACCCCGACCCCAGACCCCGACCCCGACCCCAACCTGACCCCGACCCCGACCCCGGACCCCAACCCCGACCCCAACCTGACCCCGACCCCGGACCCCGACCCCGGACCCTGACCCCGACCCCAACCTGACCCCGACCCCGGACCACGACCCCGACCCCAACCTGACCCCGACCCCGACCCCAACCTGACCCCGACCCCGGACCCCAACCCCGACCCCAACCTGACCCCGACCCCGGACCCCGACCCCGGACCCTGACCCCGACCCCAACCTGACCCCGACCCCGGACCCCGACCCCGGACCCTGACCCCGACCCCAACCTGACCCCGACCCCGGACCACGACCCCGGACCCCCGACCCCAACCCCGACCCCAACCTGACCCCGACCCCGACCCCAGACTCCGACCCCGACCCCGGACCCCAACCCCGACCCCGACCCCGGACCCCGACCCCGACCCCCCCGACCCCGACCCCGGCCTGCGCCCCGACCGCCCGGCCTCCCTCACCCTCACCCCCCCCCCCCCTCGCTGGAGCAGGGCGGCCGCGGGCAGCGCGGGGCCACGGGCCTTGTAGAAAGTTCCCAAAGTCCTGGAAAGTCCGTGATGGACCCGACTGCAGCCGGGGGGGGGGGGGCGGGCGCCGGGGGACATTGGGGACACGGGGGCTGGGGGCTGGGGCTGGGAGGGGGGGCTGGGGGCTGGGGCTGGGAGGGGGGGCGCGGGCGCCGGGGGACACGGGGGCTGGGGGCTGGGGCCGGGAGGGGGGGGCGCGGGCGCCAGGGGACACGGGGGCCGGGGGGGCGCGGGGGCCGGGGGCTGGGGCCGGGAGGGGGGGCGCGGCCGGGGGCCGCGGGGGCTGGGGGGGACGCGGGCGCGGAGGCCTCCCCTGAACCCCACACCACCTGGATCCACCGCAGGCCAGGGCTCCTGCCCCCCTCCTGCCCCCCTCCTGCCCCCTCCTGCCCCCCTCCTGCCCCCTCTCCCCTCCTGCCCCCCTCCTGCCCCCTCCTGTCCCCTCCTGCCCCCTCCTGCCCCCTCTCCCCTCCTGTCCCCTCCTGCCCCCCTCCTGCCCCCCTCCTGCCCCCTCCTGTCCCCCCCTCTCCCTCCTGCCCCCCTCCTGCCCCCTCCTGCCCCCCTCCTGCACCCTCCTGCCTCCCTCCTGTCCCCTCCTGCCCCCTCTCCCCTCCTGTCCCCTCCTGCCCCCCTCCCGTCCCCTCCTGCCCCCTCTCCTCTCCTCTCCTCCCCTCCCCCTCCTCTACTCTCTTTCCCTCCCTTCTCTTCCTCTCCTCTCCTCTCCCCTCTCTTCCCGTCCCCTGCTCCCCTCCCTACCCCTGCCCTCCCCTGCTCCCTTCCCCTCCTCTCCTCCCCTCCTCTCCTCCCCTTCCCCCCCTCCCCCTCGCCCTCCGCACCTCCTCCTCTGCAGACCCCTCGGTCTGCAGGTCCTGCAGGGTTCATTTCGCTGAACCTGGAAAGGGATGTCCTGCCGGCGTGTCCCCGAGGTGGCTTCTTGTGTTATTGTTTCATGAAGGGCTCTGTTCTGCGCATTCCCACCTTTCACGGGGCAGGAGCTCGTGGGTCCATGAAGAACGGGTGGCAGAGAGTTCAGGCTTGAGTCGAGCCAGTTAAATGTCATTTATGTGATCCTGGGTCCTTGGCCGGGGTGGCAGTTGTAGCACACATAACTAATGCCAAGGGCAAAGGGGCCGTCCAGGCTCCCGTGGTAGACACCTCCTGCCAGCACTCCTGAGCTCACACTCAGGACCCCCAAACCAGAGTGAAGGACTGTGTCGGTGTTTGAACAAGGGGTCTTAGGAAAACCTAGCCAACCACAACCGTTCTTCTCAGAATGGCGCCCGCCACTGCCCCCCCCCCCCCCAGCTGCTCCTCAGACTTTCCTTAGGACAGGAGAGCACAGCGGCCTAGAGACCAGCGACCTCCAGGGGGTGTTCAGTGTGGGCTACACGCGTTGGGGAGCCATCTGCTCAGCCCCCCTTGCACTACCGTGGTTCCTGGGTCAGTGCTTCAGCGGTGTCTTGAGACAGTGCTGTGAACCTCCATGTCCAGGCCCGAGGGCCAGTGCAGTCTGGCTCTCTCCCTGGTGCCCAGACACGTCACCCCGGGCTCGAAGACCGCAGCTGGGCACCGCTCACCCCTCTAGCAGAAATGGAGAACCACCCGTTCCTAGGACAGACCAGAATGCATGGGGGTCAGGGCCTGTGTGTGTGCAGGAGTCGCTCGGGGCTGGCCAGGGCTCCCTCTCCCTCTGCCCCCGGGAGCAGGCCGCTCAGCACGGGTTTCCACCCCACCCCTGGCACCTGAGACTGGATCAGGTCTTCCCAGTCTGCAGTAAAAGTCTCAACAGAGGAAGCGCCCGCCAGCTGACCATGCATTCTTTCATTTTGACTTACCCAAGATTGTAAGAAACAAGATGGTAGAACAGCACGTCCCCAGCAAGCATGAGACAACTTTGCCCAAAGTCTCCAAGATAAAAGTGAACCTCATGGTGCTGGGATGTAGCTCAGTGGCAAAGTGCTTGTCTAGCAAGGGCAACATCCTGGGTTCAACCCCAGTACCAGAAAAAGACAGACAAGACAAGCGTGAACCTGGGCAGCCCAGACTCTTCCTGAGGTCCCAGGCACCCCTCATGGCACAGGATCCCCTTAGCATGTGGGCCCTGGAGCTTAATTAGATCTACCTCCCTCTCTAAGAAGAAAGTTCACAATGTCACCAGTATGTTCTTAATCTCTCCGGAGTTTGAGCAACTGTTTGACACTTCTGGAGCTGAGTGACACTGCCTCCTCCTGCTATTGCCTGCCTGTTCCCGCACCGCCTGTGGTGGGAATGGAGGCTGGATTAGGAAGTTCAAGAAAGAGGATGCCAGGTGCTCAGAGCACGGCTGGCTGCTAGACACACAGGCTGGCGTTAGTCACAGAAAAGACTTTCCAGCACGGCAGCTCTTACACTGCTCTTCATGGTCCAGGGCAAGCAGTGCACAGCATTACCAACAGCACAGAGGTGACAGGTCAGAGGGGGCAGACGGCCCAGACACTGCCGGCAGCTGTAGCTCAGGTCAAGAGAAGCACCAGCCTCAGGCCAGCAGCACTCTGCCTAACTTTTTCAGACACCATCAGTCCAGTACTTGCTATGCGCAAAACTTGAGGTACTTTAGCAAAAAGTGACAAAAGCAAACTTACACTGCCCCGAAATCCTGAAAAAAAAAAGAAAGAAGTTGAGTTGAAACCCCTTTGCACAACTACTTGAACATAATAAAAGATAAAATGTTTTCTTACATGATCTCAAGGTCTATTGAATTTCTTTTCCTTTTTTTTTCCCAGTCCTGGCTTTGAACTCAGGGCCTGATCACTGTCCTTGGACTTTCTCAAGGCTAGAGCTCTACCCCTTGAGCCTCAGCACCACTTCCAGCTTTTTTCCATGTATATGGTACTGAGGAATCGAACCTGGGTCTTGGTGCATGGTAGGCAAGCACTTTAACCACCAGGCCAAACTCCCAGCCCCTACTTACAACCTTTCTTATGGTTCTATTAGTTTTGTCTGTCTGTTGTTTCTTACCTACCCAGTCATTTATAAATATAATTTTAATATAAACAAATACTAGTTTTATCTGCAGATGGAGTGTTCTGTACCATGTTCATTTTACTTTAATTGGAAGAAGCCTCACCATAGAAGTTAACATAAGCTTGGAGCTCAAGCCCAGGACTGGCCAAAAAAAAAAAAAAGAGAGAGAAAGGTTGTAAGTAATCTCAGGTCACTCAGTGACAATTTGGGAGCAGATAAACATTTTAATCAGAAAAGGCCAGGCTGACCTGGTAATGTCCTTTTGAGAAATGGCAAGACTTCAAGTTTAATTGCTGGTTCATGTGCAGGTTTGCCACACTCGTGTACACAGATCTAGAGAGCAATGAGAAGATGCAGCTCCGCCGAGCATCTGCCAGGCAGATGTGTTCCACGGCAGGAATTCACCCTTCCGGTCAGATGCGTGTGTTTCTGCTTCTGTTTCTGGCTTTGTCTCCATAGTGCTACAAGACACATGGGAGTGTGAGAAAGGAGGGGGAGGCGTCAGCCTTCCCTGCCGGCCTCACCTGCCAGGAGGGCAGGCTGGCCTGGGTGTCCACTGTGGGTGATGATGGCGGTAAAGTCTGGAGTGGTGGGCGATGCAGCGGCAGGACGGCCGCAGGCCCGGCAGGACGACGGTGGAGGCAGCCGTCCTCTGTGAGGCTAAGGGAGAGACGACCGTGTCTTTACTGAAAGGTGAACCTGGTTCACTGAAATGACTCCCAAAGAGGCACCAGCAGAAGGAAAGGTTCGCTGGTTTACATGCCGCTAGAAGGACATGTTCTCCTAGTAGCAAAACGTTCATGATAAAGCTCAATTCACGCCACCAGCTCCTGAACGACGCAGGCCCGGGAAGGATCTGTACGTTGCGAGCTACACGCCAGCCCCTGCCTTTATTTTTAAGTCCTTCTAAACAAACTGGAATGCTAATCTTTTACTTCTCTTCCCAGCGTGGATAAGGGCTGGTTTTTAGAGTCTCTGGGGCTAGTTTCATGACAACTAGAGATTATTTCTTTAAAAAAACAAGACAAGACAAAAAACTGCACGAGGTGGCTCATGCCTGTTGTCCCCGCTGACAGGAGGCTGAGACCTGAGGATCATGGTTCAAAGCCAGACCCGGCACAAAAAAATCCTTGAGACTCTTATCCCCTATAATAAACTTTAAAAAGACAGAGAGACAGAGGGGGGGGGGGAGAGAGAGAGAGAGAGAGAGAGAGAGAGAGAGAGAGAGAGAGAGAGAGAGAGAGAGAGAGAGAGAGAGAGGGAGAGAGGAGAGAGGGGAGAGGGGAGAAGGGAGAGGGAGAGGGGAGAGAGGCAGGAGAGAGGGAGAGAGGGAGAGAGGGGAGAGAGGGAGAGAGGGGAGAGGGGAGAGGGAGAGGAGAGAGAGCAGGAGAGAGGGAGAGAGGGAGAGAGGGAGAGAGAGAGAGAGAGAGAGAGAGAGAGAGAGAGAGAGAGAGAGAGAGAGAGAGAGAGAGAGAGAGGAGAGAGGGAGAGAGAGAGGAGAGAGAGAGAGAGAGAGAGAGGAGAGAGAGAGAGAGAGATAGATTACGCGAGCCCTGGGGACCTGACAGCCATGTCTGTCTGTCTCCCTGGGTGCCCCTGGCCGTGTCTGTCTGTCTGTCCGTCTGTCTCCCTGGGTGCCCCTGGGGACCTGACGGCCGTGTCTGTCTGTCTGTCTGTCTCCCTGGGTGCCCCTGGGGACCTGATGGCCCTGTCTGTCTGTCTGTCTGTCTGTCTCCCTGGGTGCCCCTGGGGACCTGATGGCCGTGTCTGTCTGTCTGTCTGTCTCCCTGGGTGCCCCTGGTCGTGTCTATCTGCCTGTCTCCCTGGGTGCCCCTGGGGACCTGATGGCCCTGTCTGTCTCCCTGGGTGCCCCTGGTTGTGTCTATCTGCCTGTCTCCCTGGGTGCCCCTGGGGACCTAACGGCCATGTCTGTCTGTCTCTTTGTGCGTGCCCTGCAGTATGCCACCACCGGCTGCTCGCTGACGCTGCACCACACGGAGAAGCCGGAGCACGAGGACGTGTGTGAGTTCCGGCCGTACGCCTGCCCGTGCCCGGGCGCCTCCTGCAAGTGGCAGGGGGCCCTGGAGGCCGTCATGCCGCACCTCATGCTGGCGCACAAGAGCATCACCACGCTGCAGGGGGAGGACATCGTCTTCCTGGCCACGGACATCAGCCTGCCGGGCGCCGTGGACTGGGTCATGATGCAGTCCTGCTTCGGCCACCACTTCATGCTGGTGCTGGAGAAGCAGGAGAAGTACGAGGGCCACCAGCAGTTCTTCGCCATCGTCCTGCTCATAGGCACCCGCAAGCAGGCCGAGAACTTCGCCTACCGGCTGGAGCTGAACGGGAGCCGGCGCCGGCTGACCTGGGAGGCCACGCCGCGCTCCATCCACGACGGCGTGGCCGCCGCCATCCTCAACAGCGACTGCCTGGTCTTCGACCCGGCCATCGCGCATCTGTTTGCGGACAATGGGAACCTGGGCATCAACGTGACCATCTCCACCTGCTGCCCCTGACCCCCGCCCGCCCCCGCCCCGGGTGCCACCCCGGGCTCTGTCCAATAAAAGGTTTTGCTGAGGGTCACTCCGCACGTCTGCACAAGTCCTCGCCTGCTCTGTGGGGCCGGCGTACCCCCCCCCCCGCGGTTCCTGAGAGGGGGTGGGATGGCCGCCCTGTGACCCCAGCGCCCCCCCCTGCCTCCCCCGGGAGGAGGCTCAGGGGCTGAGATCGGCCTGTCCTGGAGCCGAGCCGGGGCTCTCGACCAGGGTGGCCCCACGCAGAACCTTCTAGAGCACTCCCTTGAAAACGCAGTTTGGGCCAACGCCCGTCATCCTAGCTACCCAGGAGGCTGCCCTCTGAGGACCACGGTTTGAAGGCAGCCCCGCAGGAAGGTCTGTGAAAGTGAGCCCAAAATGCCAGACGTGGAGGTGGTGGCTCAGGGCTGAGTGCCAGCCTTGGGTGACACAATGATGACCAGAGAGAGGAGAAAAATGGAGACGTGGAGAGGCTGTGGATTCCTGCAGGGTCTTCAAGGGAGTCGTCGGTGGGGTGTGGGGATGACCGGCCTGGGCTCTGAGTGCAGGCTCACGGCGCCCTCGGGCGCCTGCTTCAGCCTCTGCCCTGCTTGACTGCTGCCCGCCCTCACCACCGAGGTGCACCGGCTCCCGGGACCTGGCTGCCCCTGGAGTTCGGGGTGGACTGTCCGGGCAGGTGAGTTGCACGGCCTGGACATTCGCTCACCGTTTGTCCTCCATCGACTGTAGCGTAGCTAGGTGACCTGTTACCCCTGCCCTGCCCCCAGCCTTCCTTGACGAGCGAGCGGGTGAGAGACTGGTCTGTAGTGAGACGAGCTTTATCACAGGTGTCCTCACGCACTTATGGTTCAAAGGTATGTGTTGGTGGTGGGATTTTTATTTTTTTATTTTTGCCACATTCACTTTAGTTTTTTAATAAATATTTTCCAGAAATAAACAGTGTGCCTTGTTTCTCTACTTAGAATTGAGATTGTTCTTAATTTTCTACCCAGTGCTTGTAACCTTTGACAGAGGTCACGGCACCTCTGAACCCCGGAGTGTGTTTGGGGTGTAGCTTTGTCCCCAGAACTGTGCTCTTTACCCTGCGAGAAGAGCAAACCCACTCCTCTACTGCAGAGCCAGCACCATTTCCGGTCTGGAGAGCAGGTGAGGGCTACAACAAAGAGGAGGGGAGGGAGCCAGGCTGCCCCTTGCTGGAGGTTCTCCTCCCAAAGCAACTGTAAACATAAGGGTAATGCACGTTCAAACCTATCGAGTGGGCCTTAAAAAATAAAGCAGAAGAAGACGCCAGGCGCCATGGCTCACGCCTGGAATCCTGCCTGCTCAGGAGGCTGAGATCTACAGATCAAAGCCAGCCAGGCAGGAGTGTGTCCATGACACACTCATCTTCAGTAAGCTGTCAAAAAGCCAGAAGCGGAGCTGTGGCTCAAGTGGCAGAGCACTAGCTAGCTTTGAGCAAAGAAGTTCAGTTCAGGAACCACACCCGGGTCTTAAATCTGAGCCCCAGGACCAGCACATTTGCATTACCATACACGCACGCACACACACACACACACACACACACACACACACACACAAAAGAAACCTGCCTGGGCTAGCTCACTGGATGGCGCTGACCCTTGGGACTTGTGAGACGCCATCAACGAGAGCCTCTGTGGGTCAGCTGATGCCTGATCCGAAGTGACTTGCCGTTGAACAGGGCCTACTGTGCCCAGCACACCCTCTCCATGGCAGGGAGAGGGACTCATCCCGCTGGCAGACGCAACACGCAGGACTGGCAGCTCTGGCTGTGTGAGGCCTGCGCTGGCGCCGTCGGCAGCTGCTCTCTGGTTCTGAGGACAGGCATGTAGACGGCTCTGTGTGCCCTGGGCCCAGCCGGGCTCCTGCGGTGAGCTGGGCTCCCCTCAGAGGCAGGGCAGCAAGCTGGTGGCAGCAGCACCCGGGCCATCGGGCCATCGTCCCGCTGTGCTGGGGGACCCCGGCCTGAGCCACTGCCAAGGCCTGGAGAGGTGGGCCAGGTCTCCAGCCAGTCTCGAGTGCCAAGCCTCCATCTCCTGAGCCACAGCTTAACGCGACTCTAGTGAACGGGGCCCTGCCTTGGCGTTTCCGGCCAGCAGGGCAGGAAAGCGCTTTGTCCCGCTGACCTGGTGACCGGGTGACCGCTGGGTGCCCGTCGACGACTGCCGTCTTAGAGCCACTGCAGATTGGAACGGGATTGTGGCCTCCATACCCAGAGCCCTGAGGTGACAGCTGTGCTGCAGTAATGGGCAGGGGGACAAAGCTACCCCACAACCTCACGTGCACGGTGGACGTGAGGGATTCGCTCCCTCCCTGCCCACCTCTTGGCCCTCCTCTGCCGTCCCTACAGGGTGTGTCCTGTGATCTGTCACCACACCGGCAGCCACCTGACAAGATGAGGAAGCCAAGTTGCAGCGCGTCAGCGTGTGCCAGGGTTCCAGCCGTGTGCTGGCGGCCCAGCAGGGCTGAGGGCTAGGGTGGGGCCGGTGGGCGGCAAGGCCAGCCTTGGCTTGGCGCCCAGTGGTGAGCACCAGCCAGGCTGAGAAAGCGGCCACCTCCCCCAGGCCCCACCAAACCAGACCTTCCTGGTGCCCAGCCCCTCACTGCTCTGTCCTGGCCACTTCTTGGGACTGCTAGGATACCACGGCTGCGAGAGAGGCTGGACCACAGCCTGGAGAGTGAGGGGCTGGACTAGGGTGCCTGGACTGGACTGGACTGGGGGCTGGGGACACTGGACTGGGGGACTGGGACTGGACTGGATGCTGGACTGGACTCTGGACTGCACTGGACTCTTGACTCTGCTGTGGACTCTGCTCTGGAGTGGACTCTGGACTGGACTCTGGACTCTGCTGTGGACTCTGCTGTGGACTCTGCTGTGGACTCTGGACTCTGCTGTGGACTCTGGACTGGACTCTGGACTCTGCTGTGGACTCTGGGCTGGACTCTGGACTCTGCTGTGGACTCTGGACTGGACTCTGGACTCTGCTGTGGACTCTGCTGTGGACTCTGGACTCTGCTGTGGACTCTGCTGTGGACTCTGCTGTGGACTCTGGACTCTGCTGTGGACTCTGCTGTGGACTCTGCTGTGGACTCTGGACTCTGCTGTGGACTCTGGGCTGCACTGGATCTCAGGCCCTGGCCTGGACCGCAGCTCTAGGCCAACAGCAGCGCTGCGCTCCCTGGACACTGGGCCCCCAGCCGCCGGGGTCCTGGGTGGGAGTCGAGGCAGAGCCGCCCCGCCCCCTCCCCCTCCCCCCTCCGCCCCAGCCGCCGGGGTCCTGGGTGGGAGTCGAGGCAGAGCCGCCCCGCCCCGCCCCCTCCTCCGCCCCTCCCCCTCCCCCCTCCCGTCGCCCGGGAGACCAGGACGCCGCCCGCCCTGGAAGCCCCGCCGGTTGCCGGGACGCGTGGCGAGGCCGGCCGGGCTCGGGAGGGCGGAGGGCGGCATGGACGGCCTGCGCTCGGACCCCAGCTCGGGGGCGTCGGAGGAGGAGCTGGAGGAGGAGGAGCTGGAGGAGGAGGAGGAGCTGGAGGAGGAGTGGGGCGAGGAGGAGGAGGAGGAGGAGCAGAAGCAGCGGGCGGCCCGCGCGCGCGCCCCGGCGGGGAGGCCGCGGCCGGCGGGCGGGGCGGCGGCGGCGGCGCTGGCGGCGGCGCTGGCGGCGGCGCTGGCGGGGAGGCCGCGGCCGGCGGGCGTGGCGGCGGCGATGGCGGGCAGGGCGGCCGGCCCGCTGGTCTACGAGGAGTACGAGCAGGTGCTGATGTCCGGCGTGGCCGTGGCGCGCCGGCCCGGCGACGAGGACGAGGACGACGACGAGGCAGAGGACGGGGAGGACGCGGCGCAGGGCCGGGCGCGCCTGGTCAGCGTGGTCAGCCCGAGCGTCAGCTCCCCGGGCTCGAGCGCCGCCTGGAGCTCCTCGTCCAGCGCCAGCGGGGCCTCGACGGGCTCGGGTACGGGGCGGGGCGGAGAGCAGGGGGCGGGGCCGTGGAGGGCGGGGGCGGGGGCCGTGGAGGGAGGGGCGGGGCAGAGAGCAGGGGGCGGGGCCTCGACGGGCTCGGGTACGGGGCGGGGCGGAGAGCAGGGGGCGGGGCCGAGGAGGGGCGGGGCAGAGAGCAGGGGGCGGGGCGGAGAGCAGGGGGAGGGGCCGAGGAGGGAGGGGGTGGGGCCTCGTCGGGCTCCAGAACAGCTCTGGGGCGGGGCTGAGGAGGGGTGGGGCAGCGAGCAGGGGACGGGGAGGAGGGGGCGGGGCCGTGGAGGGAGGGGGCGGGGCCTCGTCGGGCTCCAGAACACGCTGGGGCGGGGCTGAGGAAGGGCGGGGCAGAGAGCAGGGGCGGGGCCGAGGAGGGAGGGGGCGGGGCCTCGTCGGGCTCCAGTACAGCGCAGGGGAGGGAACAGGGGGCGGGGCGGAGGAGGGAGGGGCGGGGCAGGGGCGGGGTCGCCGGCCCTCTCACGCGCACGCGCACACCTCCTCACCCCCCCTCCAGGTCTCCCTAAGATATTCCAGACGTTCAGGAAGGACATGTCGGAGACGGACCTGGACAGGTAGGAGCCGTCGGTGACCCCCGTGACCCCGGCTGACCCCTGGGTCACCTGTGAGCAGATACAGTGAAAACACAAAACACAAAACCCCAGTTTGTCATCCGCCCTGCCGGGGAGAATCAGAAAGTGAGGACCATGTTACCAGGCCACCAGGTGACCAGACCGTGTCACCACCCCACCAGGTGACCAGACCATGTCACCACCCCACCAGACCATGTCACCACCCCACCAGATGACCAGACCATGTCACCACCCCACCAGGTGACCAGACCATGTCACCACCCCACCAGACCATGTCACCACCCCACCAGACCATGTCACCACCCCACCAGGTGACAAGACCATGTCACCACCCCACCAGGTGACCAGACCATGTCACCACCCCACCAGACCATGTCACCACCCACCAGGTGACCAGACTATGCCACCAAGCCACCCAGTGTGAGGCGGGACAGGACGCAGGCCCCGGAGAGCAGGGGCCTGAGCCCAAGCTCCAACCCAGCCCCTGAGTCCCGAGAGTCCCGCAGGGTGGAGGCCATGGAGAGGGCAGAGCCGGGGACACAGGTGGAAGCCCGGCATGGGCCGCCATCAGTATCATTAGCCTGAAAGTACTTCAACACGCAGACTCTTTGCAGGTCTCCGTGACCTTGGAGTATGGAGACAGCTCTCAAAGCTGCTTCATGGCTGTGTTCTGTCCCCCCAGGACAGGGCTCCTGTCCACCACACACCCATGTCCAGGGCAGTGTGTCTGCTTAAAGAGCATGCCTTTTTGCTAAGATTTCGGAAAGGAAAAGAACGGTGTGTTCAGCTGCCATCTTTTTCTCTCTTTCTTCTTAGGGCTTGGGTGCTGTCACTGAGCATTTTTGCTCAGTCTGTCACTTTGAGTCACAGCTTCACTTCTGGCTTCTGAGTGGTTAATTGGAGACAAGAGTCTCGTGGGGATTTTTCTGCCTGCACTGGCTTCAGACCTCCATGCTTAGACCTCGGCCTCCTGAGTAGCTAGGGTGAGGGGCGTGAGCCACCTGCATCAGCTCCCAACTTGAAGTAGAATTCCTACTATGAGTTTACGTCCATTGAGATCCCCTCGTTCTTGGATTCAATTCTTAACTTCTTATAAATCTTTTGAAAAAAATATGCTTTGGGTCTGGGAGTCTGGCCTAGTGGTAGAGTGCTTGCCTAGCATGCACAAAGACCCGGGGTCAAGTCCTTGGTACCGCATACATAGAAAAAGCCAGAAGTGGTGCTGAGGTGGTAGAGCTCTAGAAAAAGAACCCAAGGACAGTGCTCAGGCCCTGAGCTCAAGCCCAGGACTGGGAAAACAAAACAAAAGAATCCCAGAAACCATCCTGAGTGTTAGTTTGGGAGGGCAAAGGTCAGTCAACAGTGTGTTCCCTATTGTGAGCCGCTTCCCTGGGTGAGGAGCCGCACGGAGTGTCCCCAGGGATTGTTCTAGAATACTGCTGCACTCAGTCCAGTTGCCCGGCGCCCTGATAAACAGCACGCACTCCCAGAGGCTTGCTCAGGTCTCCACAGGGCTGTCCCTGGCCTACTACAGTCTCCTCAGACTGTAGTAAGACCTCCCAGGGCAGCACCCCAAGCCCCAGGCATCCCAGGAGTGTGGACTGAAGCCGGGGCAGGGGCCCGGCTCCCAGCTGCTCCCACGGCCCTGTGGTTGTAGAAGAGCACGGGCAATGCAGAGATGAAACAACTTGAAAAGCAGTAAAAGCAGTATTGTTTGTAACAATTACCTAGTAAAACTCCCTCATTCCTGCCTCATGTCTGGAATGCAAATGAATGCTTAAATTAACTGAAGATCTTTCTTCAGGTAGCTCAATACAGTACATTTAACTTAACACCAGCCTTTAAAAAAATAGTTTGGGTTATTTTTAAGCATGAGTAATTAGTGCTCATTTAAATTCAAAGTGTTTGCATGTACACCCCACTTCTGCCAGCAGCCACCCTCACCCCTACTGTGGTCGAGTAAGTCCTGGAGGGGAAAATGTGGTATCGTTTAGAGAAGAATTTTCAAAAACAAATGTCAGAGCTCCTGCCTGGTGAGCACTAGGCATTGGATTTAAATCCCAGTGTCACATACATACGTGACACACATGCGTGAGATTGTCCGCACATGCACACGTGCACACACACACACACACACACACACACACATACAGAAGAAGTTACATGCTCAACAAATCGGCTCTGCGGGCTGGGCCCCACCTAACAGATGGGCATAGGCAGAGAACAGGACCAGCCTTGCCGGTGTGCGCTTGCTGTGTGATTAGCACACCAACTGTATTTAGTAGATTTGCTAGGGGCCAAATAAGTATACGTCAAACGTTGTATCTCAATTCCAGGAATATCTCCCAGAGCTTATGTCCAGGCATTTCAACGTCAACACAGACAGAGGAAAGTTGGCTTCAAGAGCTTTACAGGAAACTCTTTCCAAGTAAGTAGTGTGGGGCTTTGCTGGGAGAGAGACCAGGATCCCGGGCCTGGAGTGGAGGAAGGGGAGCTGGCTTCCGAGTTCCTCAGAAGCACAAACGCCACTGTGATGGGGGGCAAGGCATGTGGTCTCACGGAGTCGTGTGTGTGTGTGTGCATGCACGGGCGTGCACACCCATGCCAGCTGTCCAGCTGTGGCCCTGACTGGCCTGTGTGTGTGGTAAGGGCTGTTTCTTGCCTGTCTGTGTGGCACCACCTCTCCTGGCTTGTGGATACGCAGCCTGAAAAGCGGCTGGGGCCACGTCCACCCAGCTTGTAGAGAGTAGAGCCACCAGAGCCTTGGCCGAGTGACCCTCATGTAGTGGCAAGGTCACCCATCAAGGCGAGGGCCCAGCCTAGAGTCTGAAGGTCGGAAAGGGACCATCCCCAGTTCCAGAAGGTTGATGTGGAGCCTGACATGTGGCATTACCACTCGGACATATTTGGTCCCCTGGTCTCTGTGGTCTGGGGTGGGGCTGAGTGCCATGGGGGAACACAGAGGGAGAGCAGGGCTGGAAGGCCCGGGCACCGGCGGAGGCAGGAGGGGCTCCACTGCACCGCAGAGCGGCTGCCTTCAGCCTCCAGGGCTGTGAATTTCTGCCTCCCGCTTTGTTGTAGCAGCCCACGCGGGCAGGGCTGGGGGCCACGTGGGAGCCGCTTCCCCTTTGTAATGTCCATGCGTCCTGCAGAGGCAGGCGGGTGGGCAGGCAGGCAGGCAGGGAGGGAGGGAGGGAGGCGGGCGCCATCCGGCCCAGGGGGCGCTGGCCAAGCAGTTCTTCCCCCACAACAAACTGCATCAGTGAAAGTCTTTGTGCGGCCATTTTTTTCTGTGTTTGTGGTACCAAGGAATTGAACTCAGGGCTTCGTGCATGCTAGGCAAGCACTCTACCACTAGACCACACTCCCAGCCCTTGTGTGGTCATTTTTCTTTCTTTTTTCCAGTCCTGGGCTTGAGCTCAGGGCCTGGGCACTGTCCTTGGACTTTCTCAAGGCTAGAGCTCCTCTACCTCTTGAGCCACAGCCCCACTTCTGGCTTTTCTATGTATGTGGTACTGAGGAATCGAACCCGGGTCTTCGTGCATGCTAGGCGAGCTCTCCAGTGTGGTCATTTTTTTATACTGTGTTAGCATTTCTGTGGGGCACAATGTCTTTTCTCAGAGACTCCGGTGGGTCATACTGGGTCATACTGCAGGCAGATCCCACGGGAAGCCTGGCAGTCCGTCCACTCGGCCTCCACGCGCAGCTGGACACCTGGCCTCTCCCCGTTTTGACCCTCACGCTCTGTGAGAAGTCGCTCTGTGGTCGTGGCCCCCGTGTGCCCCTGGCTCTGTTCACTGTCCCTGGGCAGAAGCGTCCCCTCTGTCAGAGGACGGACGTGAAGTGGACATGAGGGTGTGCAGGGGGGGCTGTCGCCAGAGCGTCCCAGGGCCCAGAGGCACTGAGCAGGGCCCAGGGCAGCGCACGGGCTGAGCACCTCCACCCTGTATTGTGATTGGGAGAAAGGCAAAACTTGAATGATGAAATAAACACAGTAAGGGCACTTATTTTTCCAAGAGACACGTTTTCTTGTATATGTAACTTATTTCTGATTATTGATGATAAACATACATGCTTATTTTTTGAAGACGAAGAAGAAAAAAAGGAGGAGGAGCGGGAGGAAGAGGTGGAGGAAGAGGAAGAAGAGGAAGTAGAAAAAATAGAAGGGGAGGAGGAAGAAGAGCAAGACTTCTCCAAGGAAATGGAATATGAAAGTCTTGTCCCCAGCGTGCCTGGTGAGTGGCCGCTGGGCCTTTCCTGTTGGCTGTCACACAGTGCCCGCCTCTCTTGGGAAGCTCTAAGAGTGTAAGAGGAAAGGGCGGTAGGGGTGAACCTGGGTGTGCGTGTGCACAGGTGTGCATTTCTGTGCACAGCAGCATGAGGACCGGGAGGAACGGGTAGGGGAGCTGGAATGGTTCCCACCCCGTTTCCAGCCTCCCTTTCCGCTCCTTCTCGCCCTCAGGAAAGTGGGTGATCCACCCCGAGGAGCTGAGGCTGAGCGTCCTGTGTGAGCTGGAGGTAAGCGCTCTGGACTCGGCCCCCGCCCCGCGGCCCCAGGCCCAGCGCCAGGTCCCAGCCGTCCAGGCCTTGCCCTCTCTTTTTGAACTCAGTTTAAGGAAGACTTTATCACACTGTTTGAGTCTCCACTAAGAACACTACCCGGCATCGGGCTGCCGTCCCTTCTGTCCTACAGACGTGAGAAGGCCGGGCTGCTCACGAACCTCCAGGTGATTTGTTCAAGTTGGTGGGGCTTTGGGGGGTTGTTTTGGCTTGGGGTTTTTGTTTGTTTTTTTGGTTGTTTCCTTTTTGGAGAGTGATCCAGGATGCTGGCACTCACTCGACCAGCAGTTTACCCCTGAGCCCCAGCCCAGCCCTTAAGCTGCACTTCCTGTTGCCTAAACATGGCACCAAAGGCTGCGTGATGACTTGAAAAGCTAAAGGCGGGGGGCTGGCTCACTGGCACGTCGTGTGGTGACCGACCACCCCTGTGGGATTCCAGGACCCAGCTGGCGGGGCACCGAGCCAGGGCACGCAAGCTTGCCTGGCGTCACACTGAGCTCTCACTGCTGGCCTCCCTTCCCCGGCACAGCTCCTCCTTGTCTCCTCCCCAAAGGGTGAAGAGGAGGCGCACTCGCTCACATGTGAATTTTGTGGAGCTGACCTCCAGACATTTTTTTCCTCTTCGGATATTTGCTCCAAACCAAAAGAACAAGTAAGTTCTAAAAACAGGCGCGCGTGATTTTAACACTATTTCTTCACACCTAGCGTCCTGCCTCTTTCCTGCCATTCTCAAAGAAACTATACCTGGGCTGTCAGGGAAACGCAGGTGACTGCTAAGAAGGAAAATCACTGGACAACAGCACGATGGCTGTGGTTTAAGAGATGCAGAGCGCCAGGTCCCAGTGTTCACGCCCGCAGTCCTGGGTCCTTGGGAAACTGAGATCTGAGGATCGCAGTGGTTCAAGGTCAGCACAGCAGACCGGAGGGATTCTTTCATTTATTTATTTTTTGCCAGTCCTGGGGCTTGAACTCTGGGCCTGGGCACTGTCCCTGAGCATTTCAGCTCGAGGCCAGCCCTCTACCACATTGAGCCACCGCTCCACTTCTGGTTTTCGGGGGGTTTAACTGGAGATAAGATAAGAGTCTCATTGTTCCCGGGCTGCCTTTGAGCCGTGATCCTCGGAGCTCAACCTTCTGAATAGCGAGGATTACAGGCATGAGCCACCTCGCCTGGTTCTGAGAGGCTCTTACCTCGATAACCAGCAGAAGCTGGACGTGGGGGTGTGCTCAAGTCCTGGAGCACTAGACTGGAGCAGAAAATGCTACTAAGCAAGAGTGCAAGGTCCTGAGTTCAAACCCCACTACTGGCACTAAATGAGTGGAGACGATAGTAAATGTTAGGGTTATCCCAGGCAACCATGTGAGACCCACACGCATCCCAGCCAGTGGAGGCTGGCTCCATGGCAGCAGCCGTCATGGAAAGTGCACAGGAAGGGCCGGGGCCTGGCATGCGCGAAGCCCTGGGCTTCATTCCTTGGTACCACATACACCGAAAAAAGCCAGAAGTGGTGCCCTGGCTCAAGTGGTAGAGCTCCAGCCTTGAGAAAGTCCAAGCTCAGGCCCTGAGTTCAAGCCCAGGACTGACAAAAGAGGAAGAAAATAACAATAGCAACCGGTGATCTGGAGAAACAAAGTAGATGGGTTTCCAGTGTGAGGGGAAGGGGCATCGAGGAGGTGATGGTTAACAGAACAGATTTCCCGTCCTGACAGCTATGCGACATCAAACACTGGGAATGCGGACTGTTGGTCTTACATTGCCTAGCCGTCTGGGATGCAAGCCTCACCACCATAACCCTGAGAATGGTTATGGACGCTGCCCCAACCCTACCAGCTGCCCTTGCCGGGCTGCGGGCTGCAATGACCCCTCTGATTTTCAGGACTTCTGCTGTCACCATTTCCAGAATCTGGTCAACTACGTCTACGAGGAGAGTCAAAAGATGAAGAGCTCTGGGATTGAGTTGATCAGTATCAAGCCTCACTCCTCCCACGGCAGCGAGGTGGACAGGATAAAGGCCAAGGAGAAGGCCTTGCGGAGGTCGGCGGGGTCACCATGAACAAACCAATGAATCCCGAGTAGATACAAATTGGCCAAAGCAAGCCCACCATTCCCAGAGGAAGTCAAGAAGTCCAGATTCCAGGGCTCCTGGGGGGACGGGGACCGATGGGGCTCAGTCTCCAGCCAGGGGGGTGGAGGGACAGTTCCGGAAACTCCCTGACTCAGTGGCACTTAGCTATAAATCATCAAGGCAATTCGGAATCCCTGTGTGCAGGAAATTTGCCCAGAGTGCGAGGTGGAGAACCACTAAGTAAATTGGTTGAAAGCAGCAATGGAGGCCGGCACTGAGGCTCGTGCCTGTCCTCCTAATTACTCAGGAAGCCGAGATCTGAGGATCAGGTAGGCAGGTCTGTGCGACTCTCACCTCCAGTGAACCACCAGAACCCAGAAATGGTGCCGTGACTTAAGTGGTAGGTAGAGCATTAGCCTGGAGCTGAAAAAGCCGAGTTCAAGCCCCTGATGAACAAAAAAAAAAAAAGAGAGAGAGAAAGAAATAAGAGCAGTGAATAGCAACTAGGCAGGGATTCATAATATACTGCTTGAAATTTCAACCTCTTTTCAGATTTGCATGTGGCATCTTTGATTTTACAGGAAACAGGAGCGACAGATGGCCAGACACTTTGCAATAATAACAAGCGAGCCCAGCAACTACTCTGAGGAAGGTGGGTGGCAGTGGGTGCTCTGCACAAACTGACCAGCCAAGGCGGTCAGAGCCGCTCTGGAAGGTGACGGGGGTGGTGGTGACCCAGAGCCGCTCTGGAAGGTGACGGGGGTGGTGGTGACCCAGAGCCGCTCTGGAAGGTGACGGGGGGGGGGGGGTGACCCAGAGCCGCTCTGGAAGGTGACGGGGGGTGGTGGTGACCCAGAGCCGCTCTGGAAGGTGACGGGGGGTGGTGGTGACCCAGAGCCGCTCTGGAAGGTGACGGGGGGTGGTGGTGACCCAGAGCCGCTCTGGAAGGTGACGGGGGGTGGTGGTGACCCAGAGCCGCGCTGGAAGGTGACAGGGGGTGGTGGTGACCCAGAGCCGCGCTGGAAGGTGACAGGGGGTGGTGGTGACCCAGAGCCGCTCTGGAAGGTGACGGGGGTGGTGGTGACCCAGAGCCGCTCTGGAAGGTGACGGGGGTGGTGGTGACCCAGAGCCGCTCTGGAAGGTGACGGGGGGGGGGGTGACCCAGAGCCGCTCTGGAAGGTGACGGGGGGTGGTGGTGACCCAGAGCCGCTCTGGAAGGTGACGGGGGGTGGTGGTGACCCAGAGCCGCTCTGGAAGGTGACGGGGGGTGGTGGTGACCCAGAGCCGCTCTGGAAGGTGACGGGGGGTGGTGGTGACCCAGAGCCGCTCTGGAAGGTGACGGGGGGTGGTGGTGACCCAGAGCCGCTCTGGAAGGTGACGGGGGTGGTGGTGACCCAGAGCCGCTCTGGAAGGTGACGGGGGGTGGTGGTGACCCAGAGCCGCTCTGGAAGGTGACGGGGGGTGGTGGTGACCCAGAGCCGCTCTGGAAGGTGACGGGGGGTGGTGGTGACCCAGAGCCGCTCTGGAAGGTGACGGGGGTGGGGGGGTGACCCAGAGCCACTCTGGAAGGTTACGGGGGGGGGGTGACCCAGAGCCACTCTGGAAGGGAACTTTGAAGACCTTCATCCCTAAGTGCCATGGAAATGACACCGAGTGGTTCAGAATGTCTCACCTTATCGTCATCTTTGCTCACCGAAATGCACTAGCCACCCCCCACCCGCACCCCGCAGCCATGGCTGCTGCAAGCTCAGGTCCCCGCTGCCCGTTTGAAGCGGCACAGCCCACCTTGCTCTGCAGGCCGGTGCGGGGGTGTGTGAAGGCAGCCGCTGAGCTGGCTCCCCCCAGCCGAGCTGGCTCGGCCGCCCTCAGCGGCCCTGGCTCTGCCACCAAGCTCTTGAAAAGATGCCTGGAGAGCATGTGCTTCGCTTAACTCTCACTGTGTAACTATCTCTAATAATGCATCAAGCTTCTTGGTAGTCAAGTGCTTCTCACTGAAACTCTGGCCTGGAAAATTCCACCCAATAAAAATGGTTTTTCAAGCCAGGCGCAGTGGCTCATGCCTGTCATCCTAGCAACTCAGGAGGCTGAGATCTGAGGACCAAGGTTCAAAGCCAGCCCAGGCTCAAAAGGACCTGAGACTCTTATCTCCAATTAACCTCTAGAAAAGGGAAGTGGGGCCTGGCTCAATGGTGGGGCGGTGGCCTTGAGCTGAAGAGCTCAGGGACAGTGCCCAGGCCCAGAGTCAAGACTGTGACCAACTGAAAAAAAAAGGGGGGGAAAGAAAAAAAAAACTCATATACACCAATGCAATTCTTTTCTCAGTGGATTCAAAGCACTTAAAAACAATTTCTTATCAACTTTCTATGGATTTACCTGAAAAAAAGCTGGCAGAAGATATGTATGACTTTTATGTAAAAAACTCCATGATGTCCATCGTTTGCTGTGATTCCAGGAGCGCGTGTGGAAAGGTAACTAGCTGGGATTCCAGGAGCTCGTGAGGAGAGGTAACTAGCTGGGATTCCAGGAGCTCGTGAGGAGAGGTAACTAGCTGGGATTCCAGGAGCACGTGTGGAGAGGTAACTAGCTGGGATTCCAGGAGCTCATGAGGAGAGGTAACTAGCTGGGATTCCAGGAGCTCATGAGGAGAGGTAACTAGCTGGGATTCCAGGAGCTCGTGAGGAGAGGTAACTAGCTGGGATTCCAGGAGCTCGTGAGGAGAGGTAACTAGCTGGGATTCCAGGAGCACGTGTGGAGAGGTAACTAGCTGGGATTCCAGGAGCACGTGTGGAGAGGTAACTAGCTGGGATTCCACGAGCGCGTGTGGAAAGGTAACTGGGAATTTTTTTTTTTTTGATTTGCCATTAAAAAAATCAGCTTGCCCACGTGACACATTTAACTGTTTGTCAAAGGAATAGTTCCAGAGCTGGGTCCAGGCCTGCATGCCATGCGTGCATGCCAGGTGTGCAGGACTGCAGCACTTACAAATCTGTCACCCCAGCTCCTCGGGCAGCTGAGGTCAGAGAAGGAAGAAAAGGGGAGGTGTGGCTCAAGTGGCAGAGCGCTAACCTCGAGTGGAAAAAAGCCAGGCAAGAGGGCAAAACACAAAAATATTTTTTTTAACCCCAACAAAACAGGAAGGGGGAAGGGAGGGAAGGAAGGAGGCAGAAAGGGAGGGAGGAAGGCAGGGAGGCACACAAGCAGACATACACACTTTCGGCATCTCCTTCCTGTCAGTCATGACAGGAAGCGCTCGAGCTTTTCCACTCAAGGCTAGCCCTCTACCACTTTCTGCCACGTTGCCGGGTCTGGTTTTCTGGTGGTTCACTGTTGATAAGAGTCTCGTGGACTTTCCTGCCTGGACTGGCTTTGAACCGTGATCCTCAGATTTCAGGCCGAGTAGCTGGGACGATAGGTGCCACTGCTACCTGGACTCTTAACTTCTGCCTTCTTTTCTTACTTGAATATCAGTGCACATCAAAGAACATTTGAAATTCTCAGAAAATTAAGGAAAATCACCAAAACTCTTCACCGCCCCCAGCATTTTTTTCCTTTATTTTCATTTATTTGCCAGTCCTTGGCATGACCTCAGGGCCTGAGCACTGTCCTTGGGCTTTCTCAAGGCTAGAGCTCTACCACTTGAGCCACAGCACCACTTCTGGCTTTCTTCTAGGTATGTGGTACTGAGGAACCGAACCTGGGTCTACGGGCATGCTAGGCAAGCACTCCACCACTAGGCCACAACCACTAGGCCTGTACCCCCAGCATTTTCTAGACGCATACGGCACACTGCCCTAGCAGCACTACAGATGGTGCCTGAAATTAAATGGAACACTCATCCCCCCACAGCCCCAACTGGAAGAAAGGGAATGCGCTGCCTCAGGTTGACTGAAGTCAGACTTACTCTTGATAGTATTCCCCCTTTAAAGGTGGCCGGTTCTAAGAGACAGCAGTCTGCACTCTGGGGAGTGGGGAGAGCGCTGACCCCGGGCCCTGCCTGTCTTGTGTCTCCTCTTGCTTTTGTGTATGAAGGACAAATCTCAGAGACCCAATGACAGATTTCTATCAGAGAAGCCTCACCAAGCTGTTTGCAGGGGTTAGGACTGCTATGCGCTGACCTCTGCTGTTGAACCAGGACTGAACTGTTCAGTTATATTTTCTTGAGCCAGGTGTAGTGATCTCAACATGCAGAAAGCCAAGTGTGCTGAAGGTGGTGACCAGCCAGCCTGGGCTATGTAACCAAGATCGTGTTCCAAAAAATAGAGGTGATGGATGGGGAGATAGGTGGAAGACAGACAGACAGACACAGACGACAGAGGCCAGCGTGTGCCTGCTGCAGTGTTGTGGGCTCTCTCCCACGACACTGAGCTGAGCCCTCTGCTCTCTCCTGGGGACGCAGGTGGTGAAGGACGAGCTCCTGGAGAAGTACTACAAGCAAGGGAACAAGTTCCTGACCTCATTTCCAGACGGAACCACACAGATATTGTATCCTTCCTGCTCTTCAAACAGAGCATGTAGTGAAGTACAGGAATTACCCAACTGCCCAGAGAAAGGCTGACAAGATTTAAACTACCGATTTGAAGGCCAGCGGGTCTGTCACCTGCTTCTCCAGTGCCTGCAGAACACCGTCGTGTTCATGGGGCATTATTTTTCGATGTTAAATTGACCAATACACACAGTCCTTTTTACATGTTGCTAGATTCTCTTTTCTAGTATTGGTGTGAGACACTCCACATCTCACAGATACATTCTGATCCACATATAAAGTATAAACCCTTTTTTTGCGGGATGGCTCACGCCTGTAATCCTAATCACTCAGGAGGCTGAGATCTGAGGATCTCAGTTCAAAGCCAGCCCAGGCACTAAAGTTTGTGAGACTCTTATCTCCAGTTAACTACTAGAAAAGCAGAGGTGGCGCCCAGGCCCAGGGGTGGGCGGTGGCCTTGCGCTGAGGAGCCGGGGGCATCGCCCAGGCCCAGGGGTCGAAGCTCAGGAGGAGCCGGGGGCATCGCCCAGGCCCAGGGGTCGAAGCTCAGGAGGAGCCAGGGCATCGCCCAGGCCCAGGGGTCGAAGCTCAGGAGGAGCCGGGGGCATCGCCCAGGCCCAGGGGTCGAAGCTCAGGAGGAGCCGGGGCATCGCCCAGGCCCAGGGGTCAACCCCACAACCGACAAAAAGGAACAGAGAAAAACTCCATGTTCAGAAGGGTAAAACCCGCGCTCACAGGTTTGTGCTTCAAGGTCCTCAAAAGCTGCACCTTAGCGGAGCTCAGCTACCCGTCGGGGAACCTGGCCGTGCTCCGCGTGCCCAACCAGACCAGGGGCTTCACCTGCATCGTGCAGGCCGACGAGCCCGTGGCCCCCGCCATCCAGGCCCTGCTGGACTCCGCGGGCAGAGCCTCCTGCTACCACCCCAACGGCAACGTCTGGTAGGCGGCGCTCCTTCCACTGCCAGCCCAGGACGGGCCAAAATAAATAAACAAAACACGAAGGGAGGGAGGCTGGGGGAGGGGGAGGAGGGAGGGGGGACTGCCCCAGCCGGTCCAGCAGCGACCCTGGGAAGGTGGGGCCAGGCCTGCCTCCCGCCCGCCTCCCCCGCTCTCGGCCGCCAGGGACCTGCTGGGTCTGAGCGTGGCCCGGGCGTCGCCCGCTGTCCCCCTCTCCCCCCCTCCTCCCCCCACCCCCTCCTCCCAGGGTCTACATCAACGTCCTGGGTGGCCAGTGCTCAGACCCGGCCGGCAACAGAGTCCGGGCCTGGAACTGGTCCAGGCCCGCGGCGGCGGCGGCGGCGGCGGGGGCCCCGGGCTTCGTGTCCTTCCGGCCCGTCTTCCTGGCCCTGAACCGCCACGTCGGGGTCCGCATCGTGGGGCAGGACAAGGTCTCCCTCACCTTCCTGGCCATGGGACGGCAGGCCAGGATCAGCGTGGGCGCCAGGGTGGAGGTGCGGGGACGCAAACAGGAGGGCGGGGGAGGGGGGGACCGGGGGAGGACCGGGGAGGAGGGCGGGGCCCAGAGGCGCGGCGTACCGAGGAGGCCGCCGAGGTCGACCACGCCCACACCCCGCCCCCGCCACGACTCCGCCCCCAGGAGGGCTGGGCCCCTGCTGGCCCCGCCCCCCACCGCCCCTGGCCCCGCCCCCGACCCCGCCCCAGCGGCCTGAGGACATTCCCAGGCTGGTGCACCTGAGCGAGGCCGACCTGCCGCTGCTGGCCCCGCCTCCCCACCACCCTCGGCCCCGCCCCCATCGCCGGCCCCGCCCCTGACGCCCCGTCCCGCCCCGCCCCCTCCAGCTCCAGCGGCCTGAGGACATTCCCAGGCTGGTGCACCTGAGCGAGGCCGACCTGCTGCTGCTGGCCCGGCTGATCAAGATCCGCCGCCTGCTGCACAGGCTGGAGGGCCTGGCCAGCTTCCCCTCCTGCCCGGCCCGCGAGCGGATCCCGCCGCCGACCTACCTCTCCACCCTCTGCCTCAAGCTGGTCGCCCTCTGCCGGGACTCGGGCCTGCAGCGGGACAGGACGGCAGCCATTGAGGACATAATAAAGGAGACGCTGTAGACGCCGCCCCCGCCGAGGCGTTCCCGGTTCCTGGGGCGCACCGGGAGGGGCGTCTATCTCGAAGGAGGGCAGCGATGGCCGCCCTGGGCTCGGCCTGTCATCCAGGAGGGTGGGGGAGGAGGAGGGTGGGATCTGAGGGTGGGATCTGAGGAGGGAGGGTGGAGGAGGAGGGTGGGATCTGAGGAGGGTGGGATCTGAGGAGGGTGGGTGGAGGAGGGTGGAGGAGGAGGGTAGGATCTGAGGAGGGAGGGTGGGATCTGAGGAGGGTGGGTGGAGGAGGGTGGGAGCTGAGGAGGGTGGGTGGAGGAGGGTAAGATCTGAGGGTGGGTGGAGGAAGGTGGGATCTGAGGAGGGTGGGTGGAGGAAGGTGGGATCTGAGGAGGGTGGGTGGAGGAAGGTGGGATCTGAGGAGGGTGGGGGGAGGTCGGGGAGGCCGAGGACAGTGAATTGAAGCCAGCCCCGACAGGAAAGCCCATGGACTCTCGCCTCCCATTAACACCCGACAGCAGCCGAGCACCCTCCTCGAGTGAGAAAGCTCAGGACAGCACCCAGGGCGAGTTCAAGCATGCATGCATACACACATGCACACACGCGCGCGCGCACACACACACACACACACACACACGTGTACCAGAAGACTAGCAAATACCAAGAAATGGATGGGCAACGTTACGAATCAAAAACACATTTTGTACATTTTAAATTAATTCAAGGGGTAGCCAGGAGTATGCCCTAGTGGTAGAGTGCTCGCCTAGCACGCATGAAGACCCAGGTTCAATTCCTCAGTACCACTTACAGAGAAAAAGGCCAGAAGTGGTGCTGAGGCTCAAGTGGTAGAGCTCTAGCCTTGAGAAAGTCCAAGGACAGTGCTCAGGCCCTGAGTTCAAGCCCCAGGGGAAAAAAAAAATAGCTGCAGCGGACAGAAAGACATTGCACATTCATGCCCAGTTGAACTCAATATGGTTAAAATGACCAAACACAAGATGCAGATACAGTGCAATCCCCATCAAATCTGCATGAAAACCCCAGCACACCCCACACAGCAATGCCAACCTCACATTGCAACAGCCACAGCTGCTACTGCAGAAACAGACAAAAACCAACAAAGAGAAGGGCCAGAAACCAGTGCAAGCAGACGGCTCCACTGCTGACGGAGATGCCCTGGCACCCAGGGACGCCTCGGCTCCACGCCATGTCTGCATCCGTACCTTGTTTTATCACTTTGTACTCCAGAAAGTCAACTCAAAATGAACCGAAGCCCTTCCTGTCTCAGGCCACCATGGGAGAAACACTTCCAGATATGTAGGCACCGGGAAACAAACACATGCTACAATCCTAATTTTATGTGAATTTGAAGCAATCCTGTTTGTAAGTTCTTGCTCCCCTGCCCCTGCCCGAGTCCAATTCATACAGCCATTGGCTTTGTCTTCAAGTGTCTTCTTGTAGTTCACAGAATTCCAAAATGCCCACTGTGATCTGCCTGCTAGTGAGGTACATAAAAATCTCATGAGGGTTGTGCTGGGATCCCACTAGCTTTTATGTCTGAAGGGGGGTAGCTGGCACTCAGTGTATTCATAAGCCAGATTTTTGTTCAGATCTAGAACTCATGCCATGTGTTCATCTGAGTTTTGTTTTTTGGTGGGGGGTCAGTTGTGGGGTTGAACTCAGGGCCCGGGCTCTGTCTCTGGAGCTCTTTTGAGCCACAGCACCACGTGGTTCTGGTTTTCTGCTAGTTAATTGGAGATTTTCCTGGACAGGCTTTGAACCATGAGCCTCCTGAGCAGCTAGGATTACAGGCACAAGCCACCAGCACTCAACATGTTCATCTGTTTAATGCACATTTATACAATGCCTACTTTGTACCAATGACTATAATACAAAGATAGAAATCATAGTCCCCACCAGAGATTGGCCTAGTGGTAGCGTGCTTGCCTAGTGTGCACGTAGACCCAGGTTCGATCCCTCGGTACCACATACACAGAAAAAACTGGAAATGGTGTTGTAGCTCAAGTGGTAGAGCTCTAGCCTTGAGAAAGTCCAAGGACAGTGCTCAGGCCCTGAGTTCAAGCCCCCGGACTGGCAAAAAAAAAAAAAAATCACAGTCCCTTGTCTTCAGGGACCATGACAAAACAATGAGGTAAGAGCTCAGTAAGAGACAGGAGCAAGAAGAATCCAAAGGGGAGCAGTACGCCGCAGCCCAGAGCTGGGTGGATGGGAAGGAGGAGCAGGACGGAGGAATGACGGCCACAGCACAAAGCCAGCTGGGACTAATGAGTCCAGGCTCAAGCCCTCGGGTCAGCACCAACCAGGGACAGGGCCACTCGAGTCACAGGCAGGTCCGGCATCTGTGGAGCAGACAGCCTAGCTCTGAATCCCCCACAGGGCTCAACTGTGGACAGAATGTCCAGAATGGCCGAAGAGCCCTCGGCCTGCCCCGAGGCTAGAACCAGTGATCTTCAAAGTGGAGGGAGGGAAGCCGCAACGCCAATTCTGGCTAAACACAAGACGAAACAGAGATGAATGTCAAGAAAGTGGCAGAGGGCTGGGAGTTTGGCCTAGTGGTTAAAGTGCTTGCCTAGCATGCACGAAGACCCAGGTTCGATTCCTAGGTACCACATACATAGAAAAAAAGCCGGAAGTGGTGCTGAGGCTCAAGCGGTAGAGCTCTAGCCTTGAGAAAGTCCAAGGACAGTGCTCAGGCCCTGAGCTCAAGCCCAGGATGGGCCAAAAAAAAAAAAAAAAAAAAGTGGCAGAATGTTACCAGTGCCTAAACCACTAGAACTATTCTCTAAAGGACAAGTGATTCAGCTGGACATCCGTGGTGGCTCACTCCTATCACCCTACCTAGCTACTCAGGAGGCTGAGATCTGAGGATCAAGGTTCAAAGCCAGCCTGGGCACGAAAGGACCTGAGATTCTTATTTCCATTAACCACTGGAAGACAGACCAAAAAAACCAAACCATCTCTAAAGAACCTCAGATGAAACAGTACGACTATATGCAACAGTTAGGCAACAGTTCTGGAAGCTTCCCGAACGTTCTGCACATCATCTAGAGTAGAGCTCACCTCCAGGCTCGAGCCTGATCTCAGTACATTCCAGTGTCTGCTGAACCAGGGCTGGGTCCCCAGCAGCTCCCACTCACAGCCATGCAGACCGGGGTGGCTCTCCCACCCCCTCCCAGATCTGCTCTTCCTTCCCAAGCTCTATCAACCTGAGGTTTTCAAAACTAGTCTTTCAGAACTCTGGAACTGCACAAGTTATTTAAAAGTTTTGATGTAGTCAGATAGATGCTATGAAGAGGTTCAGGTGAGCTTGGGAGCTAACCTGACCACCCTGCTGTGTGCGAGCCTCAAGCGCCCCCTCCCTGGTCAAAACCAGGCTGGCAGATGACTACTAATGCAATGCTGTAAGTACACTGAGCAACACACAAGGTGAACTTTTCCACTTAACTGACATCTACTTAAGATTTTTATTTAGTTAAATATAAAGGCCCAGTTAATCAATTTATTAATCAAGGCAAGACACATGAACCACACAACAGGGTTTAAAAAGCAGTTTGTTTTGTAGTAGTTCTCTGATAATCACACAGGCACACACACGCAGACATATGCAGGCAGATGCACACAGACACACCACAGACACAGACACACAGAGACAGACAGACAGACAGACAGACACAGACACAGACACAGACACACACACACACACACACGTAGAGCATTCTGGATACTGAATATCCCCCATAATCTTGCAGTGCACGTTCACAATCTGGAGTGTTTTGAAAACTATAAATAGGACGTGACCAAATTAGAGATGTATAGTGAACTCTTACAATGACTGACTTTAAATAATCATGAAAATCATACAAAAGCACAACAAATGTTAACACATCCTGAAGAAAATCAAATTGTAACTCAATTTCCTATCTTTTCAAATATGATCTAAGAAAAAACACCGTAGTAAATATGACTACATGTAAAGAAGTTATTAACTGGGTGAATCTGGAGGAACAGCTATACAGTATTATTGCACTCTACGAATGTGCACAATTCCAAAGTGTGCCAGCTCTGAGCGCCGCTCTCGTACTGAGGTTTCCCAGGAGGCCCAGCGAGGCTGCAGGGCATCCAGCCTGTACCAACAGCATGTGTCTTCGGTGCAGGCCTTCATGGTGCCAGCCACACTGCGCTTGCAGACCCCTTCCTGTCTGAAAGACACATGGACAAGAAGTGTGACTCACTCCAACAGCACTCTTACAAACACCCCTGCAAAGTCAACACACGGAGAATAATCTTCCAGGCAAAAGTTAACCTGTACTCAATCCTAAAAAGAGCTCAGGGGGGCTGGGAGTTTTGCCTAGTGGTTAAAGTGTTTGCCTAGCATGCACAAAGACCCAAGTTCAATTCCTTGGTACCACATATATAGCCGGAAGTGTTGCTGAGGCTCAAGTGGTAGAGCTCTGGCCTTGAGAAAGTCCAAGGACAGTGCTCAGGCCCTCAGCACAAGCCCAGGACTGGCAAAAAAAAAAAAAAAAGCTCAGGGGGCCCAGGAGTTTGGCCTAGTGGAGGAGTGCTTGCCTAGCATGCACAAAGACCCAGATTCAATTCCTTGGTACCACATACTTAGAAAAAGCCAGAAGTGGTGCTAAGGCTCAAGTAGTAGAGCTCTAGCCTTGAGAAAAATCCAAGGACAGTCCTTAAGCCCTGAGCTTAAGCCCAGGCCTGACAAGGAAAAAAAAAAAGAGCTCAGGGACAGTGCCCAGACCTTGAGTTCCAAGTCCCTGACCACCAAAAGGAGAGAAAAAGAGAGAAGGAGAGAGGGGAGAGAAGATGCAATATTAGGCAATATTAGGATTGACAAAATTCACTCTTCAAGACAAAGTGAATACATCTTTTTTTTTAAAAAAAAAAAAAACCAGTCCTGGATCTGAGCACTGTCCTTGGACTTTCTCAAGGCCAAAGCTCCACCACTTGAGCCTCAGCACCACTTTTGGCTTTCTCTCTATATATGTGGTACTGAGGAATCAAACCCAGTCTTGGTGCATGCTAGGCAAGCACTCTTCTGCTAGTGGCCTAGTGGTAAAGTGGTACTGTGGATCAAGTGGTAGAGCTCTAGCCTTCCTTGAACAAAAAGTATCCAAGGACAAGGCCCAGACCCTGAGTTCAAGCCCCAGGACTGGCAAATAAAACTTGTAACTGTGCCCACAGGACACATCATGTGCAGCAGCTTTTACAATTACTCACGAGAGCGTTTCCAGGGCTGCTCGGTGAGGCTAGGAGCGATGGTGTGGAAGTGAGTCCATACGCACATTGAGCTTCATTTCATTGTCAAGAATCTGAACAAGCTGCTGCATGGATGGGAGGTGGCCGGACTCCAGTTTAGACCACACTGGTACATCTATGAACATAAAAGGCGCCCCACCCCACATTAAAAAGGACTCCAGAACAGACACTCCAGAGCAATTACTGAAGGGCTTTGGCCACACTCGAGGCTCTTACTAAATGGGTTTGAGATACTCACACAGAAAGATGAAATCTGCATTTAAATCTGCTGGAAGAGGTCCAGCGGAGCTAGCAGCCTGTCTTACACACAAGACGCTGCCCACAACACAAAGCATCACTCTCTCTGGACCAGGCCCATCTCTCTTTAAGGCTCTGAGGTAACCAATCCTCTCATGGAACTCAAGGCAGTTGGGCACCAGTGGCTCAGGCCTGCAATCCTATCTGTTCAGAAGGCTAAGATCTGAGGGTCACAATTCACAGCCAGCTGGGGCAGGAAAGTCTGGCACACACTTAGCTCCACCTAACCATCAAAAGGCCAGGAGAGAACACCAGCCGTGAGTGAAAAATCCCAGGGACAGTGCCCCCGTTAAAGCTCCAGGACTGGCCCAAAAAAGGAGGAAATTCAAAATAGAAACTTAAGTTTGAATCCTGTATGATTTCACACATGCCACAAAATATTCTTTTGATTTTGTGTGTGTGTGTGTGTGTGTGTGTCTGTGTGTGTGCACGTGTGTGCAACAGTCCTAGTGCTTTAACTGTGGGCCTGGGCACTGTCCTTGAGCTCCTTTTGCTCAAGGCTACTTGAGCCAAAGTAGCCATTTCCAGCTTTTTCTGTGATTAACTGTAGATAAGAGTCTCAAGGATTTTCCTGTTTGAGTTGGCTTTTAACTGGAGACCCTCACATCTCAGAGATTACAGGTATGCGCCACCTGTGCCTGGCTTTGATTTGGTTTTGGGGACCTATTTGGTTTAGAGGATGAATGACGAGGCAGGAGGTTTTAACAGGTAAGGGTGGCAGGAAGTAGGATGAAGAGGAACAGGAGAGGGTTTCTGAGCACGGGACGAGAAAGGACTCATTAAATATGGAGAGTTGGGGAACCTGGATATGCAAATGATGAGAGTGATCACTAAGTGAATGAAAAAGGAAGAGGAGGGCCGGGAGAGTGGCCTAGTGGTAGAGGGCTTGCCCAGCATGCACAAAGACTGGGGTTCAATTCCTCAGTATCACATACATAGAAAAAAAAAAAGCCAGAAGTGGTTCTGTGGCTCAAGTGGTAGAGCTCTAGCCTTGAGAAAGCCCAAGGACAGTGCTCAGGCCCTGAGTTCAAAGCCAGGAATGAAAAAAAAGGGGGGGAGAGCAAATAAGAGTGTTGGGGAGTTGTGGGTGTGTCTGCGTTGGAGTAGGCCGTGTTTAATGATCTTGAGAGAGCACTCAGAGCTCCCAGCGCCCTTCCAGGAGTCCTCACTCAGGCTGTCTTAGTCATGTGAGGCCACACAGAATGAGCGGGAAGCCTAGAGAGAACAACTCTTCAAGGAAGTCTCAAGTCAAGTAGAGGTGGTAAAGACAGAACTTAAAATCTTCTACATTCTTTTGTCTTGTGAATTTTAAAATTTCCATTTAAAAAAATTTTACATGAACAGTAAGAACATTTTTCTTATGAAAAACAGAAATGCCTGACACTCATAAATCATTTGAAGTTTATCACAAAATGCAAGTGTTCAGAACATACCATTTAAAGTGATCTCAAATGCCCCTGTCGACATACACTGGTTCTCAATCATATTGCTCAAGAAGAAAACCATCATGCATGCATAGACCTAAAAGAAAGTGTAAGTACAACAAAGTCATTTTCAAGTATAACTACGTAACCTTTTAAGACATGTTACTCTTATTAGTATGTACGCTCTGAGACTGGGACTCAAACTTGCTATCTGCCACTTGACATTCACTGGCACATCTCTAAGGTTTCTCGCTCTTTTTCCTTTTGTCAGTTGTGGAGCTTGCAGCCAGGCCTGGGAGCTGTCCCTGTGCCTCTTTGTGCTCAAGACTGGGAACTACCACTTGAGCCACACCCTCCAATTCTGGTTTTTTTGGTGGTTTTTTTTTTGGCTTGAACTGGGTGTTGTCCCTGAGCTCTTCAGCTCAAGGCTACCACTCTACTCCTGGAGCCACAGCACCAGTTCCAGTTTTCTAGAGGTTAATTGGAGATAAGACTCTCACAGACTTTTTAGTGCCGGGCTGGCTTTGAACCATGATCCTCAGATCTCAGCCACCTGAGTAGCTAGGATTTCAGGCATGAGCCACCGTGCCTGGCCACTTCTGGCTTTTTGATGTTTAATTAGAGAAGAGTCTCACAGATTTTCTTTCCTGCCCAGACTGGCTTTGAACCATGATCTTCAGATCTCAGCCTCCTGAGAAGCTAGGATTACAGTGTGGGCCACAGGTGCCCAACACAGTAATAATCTTCTCTAAAGGTTTCACAGGCACAGACATCATTCACAGAGTAAGAAAAATGGAGCCTTAACTCAGAGCTCTATCCAGGCAGGACATTGCAGGGAGAATTTCTAAGCATTTTTATAATAGTCTAAGGAAGAAGAACATCAGCATAAGGGTTTGTCTTACCAACTACATAATACCTGGATTCAGTTATAATGCACGAACACCCAGGGGACGAGTGATGCAAGAATAAGCAACACTGTGCACTCACACAACTCCCGAAGGTCATAAAGAAATCACTCCAGATCACTCTGAGAAGTATGTTTAATGAGCACTAGCACAAGGCAAATCTACGCTCGCCCAAGAGACTAGAACCTCTGTCACAGGGAAAAGCCTCAATGTAGCAACGTCACTGGACTAAAAGCTGACAGGCAAAGGAGCTAATTCACAGCAAGCAGATTCAGAACATGTTACAGTCAATAAGCCTTTCTCACTTAAGGCCTGGGTTTAACTTCATGAAAAACATTCAAAAAGCTGCTATGAGGTCAGGTTCTCAGGGCTATCTTCCTAGCCACTCTGGAGGCTGAGATCTGGGAGCAGTAGCTTAGAGCCAGGCAGGACTGTAAAGCTCACGAAACTCCAACCATCCACAAAAGAGCCAGAAGTGGGGCTGTGGCTCAATTAGTGAAGCATTCACCTTGAGCAGAAGAGCTCAAGGACAGAGCCTGGGCCTGGAGTTCAAGCCCAAGAATGGGAGCTGGGAGATTGGGGAAAACCTTGGAGAAATAAAAATTAGATTCAAAATGGTAAACAATGTTGGGGAAAACCCATGACATTAAGTGAGAGAGATGAAAATAAGAATGATCTGGGGGCCGGGAGTTTGGCCAAGTGGTAGAGAGCTCACCTAACATGCACCAAGACCCGGGGTTTGATTCCTCGGCACCACGTACATAGAAAAAAGCCAGAAGTGGTGCTGAGGCTCAAGCGGTAGAGGCTCTAGCCTTGAGAAAACCCAAGGTCAGTGCTCAGCCCTGAGTTCAAGCCCCAGGACTGGCAAATAAAGAAAAAAAAAAAAAGAAAAAAGAATGACCTGGAGAGACCATACAAAGGAAGAGAGAGGCAAGGGATGTCCAAGTATATTTATCTTGATTGTCCAGAAATATGCCAAATGGAGCCCCATGAACAGAAAAGTAAAAAATAATAATAATAATAATAATTAGAAAGAAAAAGGAGCCACCTAATGGAAATACAATTTTAAAAATGTGAATGAAGCTACTAACAGCATAAAAGGCTTACATTAAGCTATTCTGCTGGGTATGATACGTAAATAATTTTGTGCCAGACCCTAAAGCAAGATTACTTACACCCCCACCCCCAATAAAAGGGATTAATGAGTGCATTCATTATTCTAGAATGTGAAGTAAAGGTAGTTAAGTCACTTGACCAGAGATATGAAGTGGTATAAGCTGAAATCATGACTATCTACAGGCAAATCAGTAACAAATAGCAAGGACAAACAAGCCAGCCCCACACAAAACAGCCTTCTCACTGGTCTCACCAAAACTGTAGGTCACATACCTTATTTTCTTGGCCCCACTGCCAGATGCTAGGAGCTTGCATGCCAAAGAAAGCAAAAGGATCTTTGCCAACGATTATTAAGCCTATTAATACTAGTTTGAAGATTGACAGGAAAGATGCTATATGTCTATAAAAAGAAAATAAAGAACTTCATTAGAATCCACAATTTCTCATAAACTTTAGTAATTCAAGTACACATGTGTAGACATTTTCTAGGTAACCAATCCGAAAGTTCTAGACTTGAGTATGACAGATTGTGTACGATGTGGGAACACAGCTCGATGGCAGAATGCAGCCTTAGCACGTGCGGGGGCTGGACAGAAGCCAAGGGGGTGAATTGCCTTTCCACAGCACAAGTTCTCAAGAAACTACAGTAACAAGGCTGCATCCCTAGCAACCCCATACTTCCTTGCACAAAAAGCCTTCTATGTCTCGGTCAGGAAGACTCACTATTGTTTACTGACCGGGTGCTGATGGGTAATTCTGACTGCAGGCTGGCATGGAACTCATGATTCTCCTGCCTCGGCCTTCTCTGTGCTGTGATTTCAGGTGAGTACTCCCCGCATACGGTTTATGAGTCTTTATGCATATTATCATAACCAGCCAAGACATTAGATGTTTTCACCAAAGAAAGTCACGCAAGCACTGCACTGACTTACCTATAGATGGGCTGAGGGAGGTAATTTTCTCCTTCAATGCGGATGTCGGGATACCGCTGGCTGATAACCCGCATGTACTCCTCAAACACCCGCCGATACCCTCAGGAGACACTGTAGGAAGAAAGCATTTCCAGTCAGTGCCTTTTTTTTTTGGGGGGGGGGGGGGTCTGTTGTGGGGCTCCAGCTCAGGGCCTGGGTGTTATCCCTCAGTTCCTGAGCATAAGGCTCCACCCCTGGACCACAGCCCCACTTCCTCCACTGAGTGCTTTAGACCACACAGAAAGAGCCTCCCAGGAGCTGTGATCAGTCTACCAGTCTACCCTCTGCCAGCCACTCAACAGACAAATGGCATCCGAGCACCAGGGGCTCCCCTATCACCCTAGCCACACAGGCAACTAAGATCTATCTGCCAACTGTGTTCAAAGCCGGCCTAGGCAGAAAAACCCAGGACAAAAGGTGTGGTTCAGAGTATTCGCTGTGAGCTCAAGAGTGTCAAGCAGAGGCCGGGAGTTTGGCCTAGTGGTGGAGTGCTTGCCTAGGATGCACAAAGACCCCGGTTCGATTCCTTGGCACCACATACATAGAAAAAGCCAGAAGTGGTGCTGAGGCTCAAGTGGTAGAGCTCTAGTCTTGAGAAAGTCCAAGGACAGCGCTTAGGGATGGAGTTCAAGCCCAGGACTGGATTAAAAAAAAAAAGTGTCAAGCAAAAGTAGGAGGTCATGAGCTGAAGTACTGGTGTGGGAGGGAGGGAGACAACACAATAACAAGTGATGGCAGGGACACAGAAAAAAGAAACAAGAAGCCCCTTGGCTGTTGGAGACGTAAAGTAGAGCAAACTCTGGAAATGTGGAAGGATGGACCTCAAAAATCTACACATAAGACTTTCCCCATGACCCCACCATACCACTACTGGGAACATCTCAAGAGAGTAAATAAATACACGAGAAAGCAATCCGCTGAGGTGCCAACAAGAGCTAACTTGGTAAAGAACAGATAGCGTTCCCACACTACGTACAGTATTCCTAACTATGGAAAATTATGCTGCTATGAAATAATGAGACAAAATCATGTCATTTACAGGACAATGGATAGAAGTGGAGGCTCAAAAACACAAGATATCCTATGGTCCACACCAAGGACTGCTAGCCACCCTCAGCCAATCTGCAGACTTTCAAGTCTATCCTAGAAAGTGGCATGGCATCTGCAGTCTACCCATGCATAAATTCACACATACCCTAAACGAGGCATGCTTCTTAACACGAGGTGCATGCTGTAGACATGGCTGCAGAACAATTTTGATTCTGAAACAACGACAAGGAAGTCTGTCCCTGTTCAACACAGATGAACTATTTTTCTGGTGGAACCCAGATACAAAAGGACTACCTTCCAGTTTTCTCCAACTTGAGCTGTACCTCTACCACCACCTTCCTAGTCTAAGTTGCATCACCTTACTTGGACAATTCCAAAAGCACTGGAAATCTCCTGCTTGTTCCTTGTGCCCTGGAATTGCCTTCCACAAGAAAGCCAGCAGGCCTTTCTAATCACCTGACAATTCTGGGCCTGTCAGGGTCTCCTGCTCTTTGTGGTTCACTAAGTAACCTTGGGCCTCTCACCTACTACAAGGCCCTTTAGTTCAAAATTCATCTCCTCAAGGAAACGTTCTGATCACCGGAGGCGACAGCTTCCCTTCATAGCACCTGACAGAGCTGTTTCATGTGCTGGTGGCCTGTGAAAACAACCCTGCTCTTGCCTGTGCAGTCCACAAGAGCACAGAAAAGGGTTCCTCTAGAGCCTGTGCTCTTGTATTGGTCGAGTATGGTGACACCACGTCTCTAAGAACTAACAAGACCTTTTCTCTGGAAAGTGCAGTTTCTCCAGTTCCCCATTTTGCTAACTTTGACCAGTATCAATATCCAGTTCAGGGGCCGGGAGTTTGGCCTAGTGGTTAAAGTGCTTGCCTAGCATGCATGAAGACCCAAGTTCAATTCCTTGGTACCACATACATAGAAAAAAGCCAGAAGTGGTGCTGAGGCTCAAGTGGTAGAGGTCTAGCCTTGAGAAAGTCCAAGGACAGTGCTCAGGCCCTGAGCTCAAGCCCAGGCAGGACTGGCAAAAAAAAAAATAAAAAAATAAAATAAAATAAAAATATCCAGTTCAGTTCTAGTCTATTTTCTTGCTACTGTACTATGAAAGCAAAGACTGAGTATAAATCCAAATTAAGCTCTGCTTTTGTCATAGTCGCTTCATTTACTTTTTTTTGGGGGGGGTAGGGTGGGGGAGGGCTTGAACTCATCCTGGGCACTGTCCCTGAGCTGTGCAGCTCTTGGCTACCGCCTTACCTTTGAGCCAAGCCCCACTTCCCCTTTTCTAGAGGTTAATTGGAGATAAGAGTCTCAGGTCCTTTTGTGCCTGGGCTAGCTTTGAACCTTGGTCGTCGTATCTCAGCCTCCTGAGTAGCTAGGATTACCATGTCTGGCTTTCATTTACTTCTTAAAACTAGAGTTAGAAGTTGGTGATCCTAATATAACAGCAGTGGATAATTAATAAGAACTAGAAAATTCTGACACACTTCGTTTTAAAATCTTCAAAGTCTATTTTGAACAGTAATTCCATTGTTAAATGTCCAATAAACTTGCAAGTGTTCATTTCAATCAAAAGGAAGGTTAAAAAAATCCTTTTCAAATTAATTTTAAAACTGTACTATATAGCATGGAGATTTCAAGTGGAATTTAAAATTCTTCCCATATTTATGCTCAGTAGTAGATACCATTCCAAAACAAGCTTATAATGGAAGAAATTTACAAGACCAGAACCCTCCATTTACTTCTTTTGATAGTACTAGAGATGGAACTCTAGGCCTCTCATTTCTCCTCTACCATTTGAGCTGTGCCCCAGACCCCAATCTTCTCATTAAAACAAACAACTTAATCCCTAGAGAGAAAGCAAAGAACAAGCTAAATTTATCTATGCCTGGTGGGGAATACTAGTAAAACTGCAATCTACATACTCATAGAAAAAAACTTAAAGGCTTTAATGACCATAGAAACCCTCCTTGAGACTCCCACTCCCCCCACTGGCTGGAGGGGTGAGGAGTGGTCCTGGGCTTGAGCCACAGCTCCACTTCTGCCTTTATGGGGTAGTTTTCCTGTCCAGGTTGGCACTGAACTCGATCCTCAGATCTCAGCCTGCTGAGTAGCTGGGATTACAGGTATGAGCCACCGACCACCGCATTGAAACTTTCCAAACAAATCTCTACTTAAACCCAAAACAGAGAAACTATCCAAAGTCCAACTAAAGTACTTGAGACTGTTTTAAAGGCCTCAGTACCATTACCTATGCCTACATAATTCACCATTTTTGTCTGGAATATTCTGAGTGGAAGGTACGCCCAGTAAATTACAAGAATTTCAGTGCAAGCAAATATAGAGTATTTTGGAAAAACAAAGACGCCAAAAAGATAAAGACACAGGTAAGATACAAAAATATATGTCCTTGAGGATTTTTGCTCTACCTCTTCGAGTTACAGTGCTACTTCCATCTTCTGGAAGTTAACTGGAGATAACAGTCTCAAGGCCTTTCTTGTATGAGTTGGCTTTGAACTGAGATCCTCAGATCTCAACCTAAGCAACTACCAGTGCCTGGTGTAAGTGTGTGTGTGTGTGTGTGTGTGTGTGTGTGTGTGTATGTGTGTGTGTAGAAAGAGGATCTTCACATAACCCAGTGCCTGGTGTAAGTGTGTATGTGTGTGTGTAAAGAGGATCTTCACATAACCCAGTGCCTGGTGTAAGTGTGTATGTGTGTGTGTAAAGAGGATCTTCACATAACCCAGTGCCTGGTGTAAGTGTGTATGTGTGTGTGTAAAGAGGATCTTCACATAACCCAGGGCCTGATGTGTGTGTGTAGAAAGCGGATCTTCACATAACCCAGTGCCTGGTGTAAGTGTATGTGCATGTAGAAAGAGGATCTTCACATAACCCAGGGCCGTGTGTGTGTGTGTGTGTGTGTGTGTAAAGCGGATCTTCACATAACCCAGGGCCGTGTGTGTGTGTGTGTGTGTGTGTGTGTGTAAAGCGGATCTTCACATAACCCAGGCTGCTCTGAACTCTGGGCCCCAGGATTTCTGCGTGACCTAACCTGGCTGATGATCACTTTTTGGGGGAGGAAGGGGCAGAGAGGGGGCAGTTTTGGGTTTGAACGCCGGTTCTAGGGACCGTCTCCGAGCCTCTCTGCACTCAAAGCTAGCCATGTACCACTCAAGCCACAGCCCCAACCCTGGGCTTCGTGCACGCCATTGAGCAATCCACCACTAACCACATTCCCAGTCCCTGATTACCACTTTCTAATGGGAAAAAACAAGGCGGGGCTGGGATTTAATTAGGAACAGAGCAATGCTTAACGTGGGAGATCCTGGGTTCCGCCTTGAAAGCTAAAGGAAAGAAAGAGGAAGGCAGGCCACGCGTGCTTCGTCTCCCGCGCGCACGGGGCACTCGAGGGCGCCGACAGCGCCCACGTCTCCGTCTGAACTTTCCCCGGGTCTTCCAGGATTCGACAGGGCTCCGGGGCGGAAGCGGGCGCCTGGGCCCGGGACGCCGGCGGTGGGTGCCGGCAGCGCCTCCGCGGCGGGCTGGCGGCCTGGGGGCGCGCGGGGAGGAGGCCGGCCGAGCCGGGGCCGGCGCCCGGGGGGAACGGGCGCCCGCGCCGCCCACCGGCCCACGACGCGGGGGAACCGGGCGGCGGCGCCAGGGCGAAGGACGGGGCCCTCGGCGCCGCCGCCCGTCGCCGCCCGCCGCCGCCGGGCCGGCCGGGCCGCGACGCGGGGCAGGGCGTGGGGAGCGGCGCCGAGGCGGCCGGCGGGGCCGCGCGCGTCCTCACCAGATCTGGAACTTCAGCAGCGGGCCCGTGGCGTACGGCATCTTCAGCCTCTTGCTGGGCACGCCGCCCAGGTTGGCCGAGGCCTCGCTCCGGGCCACCGCCGACGCCGCCACCAGCAGCAGCAGCAGGAACCGCATCTTCGCCTTCGCGGCCGCTAGGCTCCTTCCGTAGGCTGCACCGCCCGATTCCGGCCGCGAGCCGCTCGCCACCGCGCAGGCGCGGCCCCGCCCCGGCGGCCACCGCGCAGGCGCAGCCCCGTCCCTCGCCGCCGTCAGGCCCGGGCTGCGCCTGCGCGGAAGACAGGACTGCGCGGTACGCGTCCACGCGCACGCCAAGAGGCGCCCACCCCCTGTTGGCGCGTGCGCAGGCGCGGCGCGGACACCGGGCGGCGAGGCTGCGCGGTTCGGCCTCCGCCCGCCCCGGCCTCCGCCCCCCCCCCCCGGCCTCCGCCCGCCCGCCCCGGCGTACTGCTGTCCGCTGAACCACCACTGCACACAGGTCTGGGGAAGCCCGCGCGGAAGCTCCGCTTACGGAGTCCGGCGAAGGAAAGCCCGGGGGCCGGCGTGGTGGAGGACGGGACGTGGAGGCCCTCCTTTCCACCGGATGCTCGGAGGAGGAGGACGCGTCCTGAGGTCGTGGGCTTGCACCCCGGGCCTGGGCGCCGCCCCGGGCCCCCGGCTCCCCCCGGCTCCTCAGCTCCAGGCTCCCGGCCTCCCCCTGAACTCAGCTCCAGGTTCCCGGCCTACCCCCGCTCCTCAGCTCCAGGCTCCCGGCCTCCCCTGGCTCCTCAGCTCCAGGCTCCCGTCCTCCCCTGAACTCAGCTCCAGGCTCCCGGCCTCCCCTGGATCCTCAGCTCCAGGTTCCCGGCCTCCCCCTGAACTCAGCTGCAGGCTCCCGGCCTCCCCTGAACTCAGCTCCAGGCTCCTGTCCTCCCCTGAACTCAGCTCCAGGCTCCCGGCCTCCCCCTGAACTCAGCTGCAGGCTCCCGGCCTCCCCCTGAACTCAGCTGCAGGCTCCCGGCCTCCCCCTGAACTCAGCTCCAGGCTCCCGGCCTCCCCTGGCTCCTCAGCTCCAGGCTCCCGGCCTCCCCCTGAACTCAGCTGCAGGCTCCCGGCCTCCCCCTGAACTCAGCTGCAGGCTCCCGGCCTCCCCCTGAACTCAGCTGCAGGCTCCCGGCCTCCCCTGAACTCAGCTCCAGGCTCCCGGCCTCCCCCTGAACTCAGCTGCAGGCTCCCGGCCTCCCCCTGAACTCAGCTGCAGGCTCCCGTCCTCCCCTGAACTCAGCTCCAGGCTCCCGGCCTCCCCTGGCTCCTCAGCTCCAGGCTCCCGGCCTCCCCCTGAACTCAGCTGCAGGCTCCCGTCCTCCCCTGAACTCAGCTCCAGGCTCCTGGCCTCCCCTGGCTCCTCAGCTCCAGGCTCCCGGCCTCCCCCTGAACTCAGCTCCAGGTTCCCGGCCTACCCCCGCTCCTCAGCTCCAGGCTCCCGGCCTCCCCTGGCTCCTCAGCTCCAGGCTCCCGTCCTCCCCTGAACTCAGCTCCAGGCTCCCGGCCTCCCCTGGATCCTCAGCTCCAGGTTCCCGGCCTCCCCCTGAACTCAGCTGCAGGCTCCCGGCCTCCCCTGAACTCAGCTCCAGGCTCCCGGCCTCCCCCTGAACTCAGCTGCAGGCTCCCGGCCTCCCCCTGAACTCAGCTGCAGGCTCCCGTCCTCCCCTGAACTCAGCTCCAGGCTCCCGGCCTCCCCTGGCTCCTCAGCTCCAGGCTCCCGGCCTCCCCCTGAACTCAGCTGCAGGCTCCCGTCCTCCCCTGAACTCAGCTCCAGGCTCCTGGCCTCCCCTGGCTCCTCAGCTCCAGGCTCCCGGCCTCCCCCTGAACTCAGCTCCAGGTTCCCGGCCTACCCCCGCTCCTCAGCTCCAGGCTCCCGGCCTCCCCTGGCTCCTCAGCTCCAGGCTCCCGTCCTCCCCTGAACTCAGCTCCAGGCTCCCGGCCTCCCCCTGAACTCAGCTGCAGGCTCCCGTCCTCCCCTGAACTCAGCTCCAGGCTCCCGGCCTCCCCCTGAACTCAGCTGCAGGCTCCCGGCCTCCCCCTGAACTCAGCTGCAGGCTCCCGTCCTCCCCTGAACTCAGCTCCAGGCTCCCGGCCTCCCCTGGCTCCTCAGCTCCAGGCTCCCGGCCTCCCCCTGAACTCAGCTGCAGGCTCCCGGCCTCCCCCTGAACTCAGCTGCAGGCTCCCGTCCTCCCCTGAACTCAGCTCCAGGCTCCCGGCCTCCCCTGGATCCTCAGCTCCAGGCTCCCGGCCTCCCCCTGAACTCAGCTCCAGGCTCCCGGCCTCCCCCTGAACTTCTCCAGGCTCCCGGCCTCCCCCTGAACTCTGCTCCAGGCTCCCGGCCTCCCCCTGAACTCAGCTCCAGGCTCCCGGCCTCCCCTGGATCCTCAGCTGCAGGCTCCTGGCCTACCCCTTGGCTAGGCCCCACTTCCCTTTTCTAGAGGTTAACTGGAGGTTAGAGTCTCGTGCACTTTAGTGTCTGGGCTGGCTTTGAACCCAGACCCGCACATCTCAGCCTCCTACATAGCCAGGATGACAGGAGTGAGCACCACACCTGGCTATGAGTATACTTTTTTAAAAAGCATAAACACGGGCGTAAAAATGCCCATCAACCAAGTCAACAAGCCCTGTGTGTGCTGGTTCCAGGGCCCTCCACAGTGGAGGCCCAGGTCCAATGCTGGCCCCCCTGTGGTAACTGGTGTCCCGGGGCTTTTCCGAGGCTGGCTCTGAACCAGGAGTAGCTAGGGTTTCAGGCCTGAGCCACGTGTACTTGGGTTTCCCGGGACCTATCTCGCATGCATACTTCTCTTTTAAGCGGTGTACAAAAGGTTTAGTTAAGGTGAGTTTGAGTCAGTGCCTCTTGGTGTCACCCGACTGCCCGTTTAGAATGGTCCCGTGTCCTTTGTAAATGGAAACTGCACATACAGCCAACAAGACAAGAGACCACAAACAGCAGAAGATGAGAGGAGGGTTCATGTAAGGCAGTTTACAACAAGGAAGAGCCCCCCTGCCATCGTAGCTGCCGGTCCCCACCCTCGGAGGACCCTTCAGGGTTAGCCACCACTAAGGGGGAGCGGTGGAGGAGGGATTCATTCCTCAAGAACCTGGCTGCCAACGAAGGACCTGGATCCTGAGGGAAAGGCCCAGGGCCGCCGGCTGTGCTTCTCATTTAAAACAAACAAATACATGTAAAATCTCTTTATTCATTCATATAGCAAACTCTGTTCCAAAAAAAAAAAAAAAAAAAAAAAAAAAAAAGGACCTCTCAAGCTATCAAGTTTAAATGAAAAATTCATGTACACCTTTCTATTACATACTGACATGATATAGTATGTAAAGTCAATTTAATGAAATCATGAAATAGCCTCACATATGCAGAGTCTCGGGTGAATGGTTAAAATTATGGAGCACTATCTAGGCACATGGACAGTCCATGAGGATGCATTTATACTGAATCCTGCTTTGGCAATGGGCTTTCAATGAATCTTCAAACACCCAATTCCAAATCTTCCAGCTCCTGGAGAAGGGCTGTCTCTTTCTGAATTTTTTCCAACTAGAAAAGTTTAACAGAATGAAGTTATTAAATAGGAACTGAAAGAGTACAAGAACAAAGAACAGAGAAGTAGCAAGTATCAGACCCACTGGTAAACACAGGTTAGAAACACAGGCTAGGAACAAAGTCTGACTAGATGTCTAGGAAGAGTCAAAGGCACAGAAGACAGAAGCTGTGATCTTTTTTTATTTCAGTAACATTTCCAGTCTACCCAGGGCATGACAGGGCTGAGAGGAAGGGACAGAGGGACCCAGCCTAAGTGGGGGAGGAGCTCCCCCATGTCTAGCAGTGATCCACTAGCGCCTGAAGAAGAGTCCACATTCACCATGACAGCCTGCACAGGAGTGAGGCTGTGCAAAACATTCAAAAGGCCAGGCCCCAGTGGCTCACCCTGCCACCAGAAGGTTGAGATCTGAGTGAGGATTGCAGTTCCAAGCCAGCAAAGGGCAGGAACATCTATGAGACTCTTTCAAACTACTTAAAAAAGTCAGAAGCGGTGCTGAGGTTCAAGTGGAAGCTCTCTAGCCTAGAGCACAGAGAGGCTCACAGACAGTGCCCAGGCCCAGACTTCAAGCCCCACTAAAGTGGGGCACTAAAGTGACTCTCATCTTCCAGTTAACCAGCTCTCAAGGGGTAGGGCGGTAGCCTTGAGGAACAAACGCCCAGGCCCAGGCCATGACCAACACACCCCCCCACCAAAAAAAAAAAAAATTATCATATATAGTGTGCAAACCACATCTTTAAAATTTATGAATTCTACGGCCGGGAGTTTGGCCTAGTGGTTAAAGTGGTTGCCTAGCATGCACAAAGACCCGGGTTCGATTCCAGGGTACCACATACATACAAAAAAAGCCGGAAGTGGTGCTGAGGCTCAAGTGGTAGAGCTCTAGCCTTGAGAAGGTCCAAGGACAGCGCTCAGGCCCTGAGCTCAAGCCCAGGACTGGCAAAATAAATAAATATTAAAAAAAATTTATGAATTCTTCTTCCCTGTCAAATAATCCCATGTCTACAACAAACAGGAGAAGGAAGGTAATGAGAGCCCCAAGGAGAACTAGAAAATTACCTGATTTTTCTCTAACTGCTTTCCAGCGGCAGCTTGCTCCTTCAGTTGCTCTATGGCTTTCAGTTTCTGTAACCATCAAATAGCAGTAAAGAGGAAGGAAGGGAGCCACTTTCTAATGCAAACCTTATCAGCGACACAATCATATCAACATGAAACCCCAAAGTAAAGAATTATCGTACATTTCAATCAACCAAGAATGGTTTCCTAGCTGTGAGGGTAAACTAATTTTTAATATCCATTTCTTCATCTTTAAAGCTGGAATGTATTTGTCCCAACCTGCCCCCATAGTATAAAATACTAAGTATGAAAGTAGTTAGCATTTTCTATACAAATGTACTTTATTTTCTATTTCTCTAAAATGGGTCAAGCCCCTAAATCTCAGGACCTGGTAGTAGAAGGGAACACTGGCAAAGGTGCTGATCTCAGATACCTGGTTTTAGAGAACTGAGCTGAACTCCTTGCCCTTACGTCCTCACTGTGAACCAATCTTACTTCAATCTAATTCTCTCACCTTCTTCAGGTTCTTAATTTTTCTGTCTACTTCAGGATCACCAGAAGTTGGCTGGGAGACAATGTTTCGGGATGCAGTCTGTGGGGCAGGAGCAGGTGCCAAATCTGGACTCTTGTCATTTCTTGCTTCCTGCAAGGAAAAGTTTTATAGTGAAAACATTATGATTTTCAACACAGGGTTAGCTGAACATGATTTTTTTTTTTGGTCAGTCATGGGGCTTAAACTCTGGGTCTGGGTGCTGTTCCTGAGCTCTTCAGCTCAAGGCTATGACCCTATCCCTTGAGCCACAGCACCACTTCCAGTTTTCTAATGATTCACTGGAGATAAGAGTCTCATGGACTTTAGTGCCCAGGCTGGCTTTGAACCACAATCCTCAGATCTCAGCCTCCTGAGTAGCGAGGATGACAGGTGTGAGCCACCCTACCTGGTAAACATGACTTTTGTTGTTGGTGGTGGTGGTCCTGGGGCTTGAATTCAGGGCCTGAGTACTGTCTTTGGGCTTTCTTGAGGCAAGGACTCTACCCCTTGAGCCACAGCCCCATCTCTGGCCTTTTCTGTGTATGTGGTACTGAGGAATCGAACCCAGGGCTTTGTGCATGCTAGGCCAGCACTGTACCACTCGGTATCACTGCTGGCGCCCTGAACATGATATCTACATATTACAGGAGTCTGAATGAAAGGTCTCTGGAGTAAGAGGCATACTCCCCTAACACAAAGTGGCTGGGGAAGTCTCTGCATAACTCCACCAGCTATTCTTCCAGTTTGGGCTTTTGTGGATGGCTTGGACCTGTTAGAGGGCTTTTCAGATTCAAACTGAAAACTCAGACGACAGCTACAGAACAGCAGGTAGAATATAGCCAGAGCCCTGCGTCCACTGCACTAATTCCCTCTGTAAGGGCCATGCAGTCCCTCATCCTGCAAGGGACATGGCACTGCTCCCAGGGATCACACTTGATGATTGTCCTCTCGGTGGGACCCAGATTCCAACTCAGTTTCCTCAGTCACTGGCACCTGGCTTTGTCTTTCTTTGGTTGTGTCGGTCCTGAGTCTTTTCCTTCCTTTCTTTGAAGTGTGATTTCCACTGTCTTTACTTTCCCCCAGCTCTTCAGTGCTTAAGTACCCAGCTCCTTCTCTGGGTTTTGCGGTCTACTTTGGGGTGGGGGTGCCCCGCTTTTCTGGTCTTCATGAGATGGACTCCAGACTGACTACCTTGCCGTGAGTGGCACCATGCTTGCTGTGGTGGGGCTCTGCGCAGAGCTCGGGAAGCACAGGAGCATCAACCCTGATGGCCGAGGCCTCCACCATGTTCCAGTGAGGAACTTCTTCATGGCCTTGTCCTTAGGCACAACACAGACTACCATGTGTAAATGGCTGCTCCCCTTTTGGCTCCAGAGGGCCAGCCAGCCAAGATTATCTTTCTAAGAAGCCTCTACCACTTGAGCCACGGTGCCACTTCGGGTTTTTTCTGAGTAGGAGTAAGTCTCCTGGATTTTCCTGCGGTCCTCAGATCTCAGCCTCAAGTGGCGAGGATGACAGAGGCGAGCTGCCGGTACCTGGCTACCTGGCTTTTCTTGAGAGCAGTTCTTCCTTCCTTTCTGAACGTGGGGCGCCGCACTTGTTAGATAGGCCATCTACCATTTGAGCCTCTAGCCCCCAATGTCATTTTGCTAGAACAGTTTGCTAAAGTTCAAGGCTTAAGGCTGACCGTATTTTTATTTATTTAGTTTTGTTTGAAATACCTGTTTTGCAGCTTTCTTGGCCTCGTGCTTCCTCTGGTTTTTCAGGGCTGTCTTTGATAATGGTTTATCACTCCCTGGGTGTGGTTTCATGTTCTGAGGTGGTTCCTCTTCATGCTATGGAAAATATGAAACATAAACACTTTTGAAATGGAGGCTATGCATCTTTGACAAAGCACCTACTTCACTACATAACTGTACAGTTCTCTTTAACTGGAGCAGTCCTAGTTGACAGCTATTGTAGTAACATCAATAACACTGTGGCCTGCTCTTGAGCCCCTGAGTTATTAGTACTATCACAGAAAACAAAGGTATTCACCAATCCTCTGCCAAGAGCTCTGAAAGGTTACTTTTGTTTTGTTTTGTTGAGACAGGGTCTCACTATATGCCCAGGCTGGCCTTGATCTCAAGATCCTCCTGCCTCCATTGCTCAAGTGCTGGGATTACAGCTGTGTGCCACCACATCTGGCTGAAATGCTAACTTTTTGAGGTATATGAGCATCTGACCAATACTTTGGTCATAACTTTAAAGAAAGAGTGAGTCACTAATGGCAAACGTCTTGCTTGACCACCAATGTTTTACAAATGGAGACGTTTCATAGATCCGTTATGTCTTGGAAAAAAATTAGGCATTTTGGCAAACTACACTTAAGCCTTCATGGAAAGCACCTTCCATTGCTGAATAGCCCTCTGACCCACAGGGGCTCACAGCTGCCTCACGGTATCACCCAGTCTAATTAGGTGTTTGGACTTGAGTCCTCGATCCACAAAGCAAACGTGACTTACTCAGTTCCTCCACCCCCAGAAATTGGAAAGGTAGATGCTTTAAATTCACTTTTTTATCAGCTTAGCACCATGAGTACTCACCACCTACCATGTTCAGCGGAGGATAATGTAACAACTTCTTCCCTGCAGTTCATACTCTAAATACACACTAAATAACACAAGAACATAAGCTCCCCTGGGAAAAACACTTTCCTCCCGAAGTCATAGCATGTACTTACTAGTTTGGAGTTGGTGATTGGTTTATTTCTTAAAGCTGGGGGTCTATAAGCAGTTGCAACTTTAGGTTCTTCACTGGGCACTTCACTTGGAACTGCTTGGTATGTGATTGCTTTTGCTGGAAACACTCCATCCAAAAATGGCTGCCAAGAAACCTGCCATAGCTCTCCATTTGATGGCACATCATGCTTGTACAAGACAGAGCCAGTATAATGCCAAATCTTATACCCATTATTAACACGTAGCCTGGGAGCACACGTGGCTGTTAAAATATGCTCACCATCTGGACACCAAGCAAAATATGTGGAATCAGAAGCCACTGGTTTAGAAATCAGTTTGTAGTTTTTCACATCCCACACTTCCATCTGTCCCCGCAGATTTCCGAATCCGGCTAGTACCAGAATATGTCCGTGTGGACTGTAGTAGGCTGCATTGCGAGGCCCAGTGCCAAAGTCAAACACAGGGTCACACTTCAAGTTGAACACTGTGGCTTTGGCAGGCATGAACCCATACACAGCACAAAACTCAGTAGAACTAGAATTCCAAACGACATCATAAATCGGGCCATTTTTGGCTAAAAATAAAAGAATACAACATCCAAATTAATAATAATTATATGAATATACTACTTATCAGCAAAAGTTATAAACAAATCTGTCAAAAATCTGTTAAATGGTGAAAAGAAACCCCGAAACTTCACAGGCATATTAGAGTTATTCTCACATGATAATGTATGGAGATTGCTGCATGACAATCCATTTATTTAAGAATCACTACTGAAACTCAGTATGCCTTCAGCAGTGAAGATATAGGCCATGTGGAAGCCAGCACCAGCTAAGGTAACGGTCTATTACTGTTAATAAACAATACAAAAACTAAGTTGCCCGGGCTGGTTTTGCCCTCCTGAGTTCACACAATTGTGCCAGGCCTGCGTGTTAGGATAGGACTTCTATACCTAGTAGCAATTTTCTTTTCCTTTTTCTTTCTTTCTTTTTGGCCAGTCTCGGTGCTTGAATTGAGGGTCTGGGCACAGTCCCTGAGCTTCTTTGTGTTCAAGGCTATACTACAACTTGAGTCACAGCACCACTTTTTCTATTTAAGTGGTACTGAGGAATCAAACCCAGGGCTTCATGCATGCTAGGCAAGCACTCTACCACTAAGCCACATTCCTAGCCCAGCAATTTTCTTTTCATAGAAGAAATACATGCTCATGATAATAAATTAATACAAGACACATTCAAAGGCATGCTACAAACTAAGTCCTTCTGTACGCAGGCAACCCTGTTACAGTTAACTAATCTTTCTGGAACACTTCAGCTGAAAAAGGCACCTTCTTTGAATATGTGTATAAACGACCAAGATCTAACCTGTGTGTAGTAAAATACTACACACAGAGAGAGTTAAGCAGAAACGTATGAAGATCTGCCTGTATTCCCTGTGGGTATGCATTGTGAATGTGCACAAATGTATCTGTAGGAGTGGAACTGGGCAGAATTGGGGCAAAGGGCATGAGCATTTACTTGGTAATACATCAGCAAAACACCCTTTACGATGCCCTACCAAGTTAGGCGTGGTGGCTCACCCTGTAATCCTAGCTACTCAGGAGACTGAGATCTTATGATTGAGGTTCAAAGCCAGCCCGGGCACTAAAAAGACCGTGAGATTGTTATCTCCAATTAACCACCAGAAAACTGGAAGTGGTGCTGTGGCTCAAGTGGTAGGGTTGCAGCCTTGAGAGCTCAGGGACAGCGTCAGGCCCAGAGTTCAAGCCCCACGACTGACCAAAAAAAAAGATGCTGTACAACTCACATGCCTCTCTGCCATTCCAGTAATATGAGGCTTCCACTCCCATACTGGACATCTTCATATTTTTACCTGTTTTTTTAGTGTGGCCAGTCACTGGCCTTGAACTCAGGGCCTGAGCACTGTCCTTGGGCTTTCTCAAGGCTAGTTAGTGGTCTGCCAATTGAGCTACAGCACCACTTCCACAGCACTTTTTCTATATGTGTGGTAGTGTTAGAACGTGGGTCTTCATGTATGCTAAGTAAGCAGTCTACCAACTAGGCCAAACCCCTGGCATATATATATATATATATTTTTTTTTTTTTGGCGGGGGTGGAGTGGGGTGGGTGGGTCATGGGGCTGTAACTGGGCGTGGGTACTGTCCCTGAGCTCTTCAGCTCAAGGCTACCACCCTACCCCTAGGCCAGGGCATTGTCCCTGAGCTCTTCAGCTCAAGGCTACTACTGCCCTACCCTTGAGCCAAGCCCCATTTCCCTTTTCCAGAGGTTAATTGGAGATAAGTCAACCCAGCAGGCTTTGATCCTTGATCCTTAGATCTCAGCCTCCTGAGTAGCTAGGATTACAGGTGTGAGCAACCAGTGCCTGGCAAAGTGGCAACATTCTTGATTATGATTCACAATTATGAAGGCAACACAAAACTCAGGGAAGCAACTCACCACCACAAGAAGTCTCAGAAGAATGACTCTTTAGAAGTAACTAATGGGATTCTGTAGAATAGGGTATGCTTGGAGATAATTAAATTTCTAATTAAAGACCTTATATTAAAGGTGAAGAAGGTATTTGAACTCCATTTCTTATCTTCCTTCTCTTGCATTTTGCTTTTCTGCCACTGTTTTTTTTTTTTTTTTTTTTTTTTTGTAAAAGCGTGTAGCTGGAGTACTTACGTAACTGCACGACAGCACTTTCTCCATTGGTAGCGATGTAGTGCAATGTCTGCTCTCCGTAGTAAGAAGCTCCCGTCTTATCCACCTCGGTGCTAGCTATTACCAACACGGCAGTAGCTGCAACAGTAAAAAACTGAATTAGATTCAAAACAGCATAGGCACTGATACTGCTTCTGGGTGTGTACAAATGTGCACCTGCCTTGGTCCTGGGCACTGCCCCTAACCTCTTTTGCTCAAGGCCAGCACTCTACCACTTGAGCCATAGCTTCATTGCTGGCCTTTTCAAGGTAAACTGGAGAGAAAAACCTCATGAACTTCCCTGCCTGGACTGGCTTTGAACCACAATCCCCAGATCTCAAGCGCCTGAGTAGGTGAAAACATAGGTGTGAGCCACCAATGCCTGTTTTTTGTTTTCTTTTTAACTCTGAATTCACACTTGAATGAATGAACAAAACAAAGAATACAATATATTTACCATACCTTTTTTATTCCATAGCATTGTAACCTTATCGGCTTTAAAGAAACTTTTGTTGGCAAGTGCGGCATGAGGTCCAGTAAAGCTGGGGTACTGATACAATCTCACAAATGAAGGCGCTCCTTTACTTCCTGGAACGCACACTGCAACCTGCAGTACAAAGGCAAAGCAATGCTCCACTTCCTGGAAGCATATGAAGTAAGGGGGGTGTAGGAAAAGGCTGCAGCAATTACCTTGTAGGGCTGAGGTCCAGGTGACAAAACAAAATCATTAACTTTTTGCAAATGCAATTTGTTTACAATTGTGTCTAGAGAGAGAGAGAGAGAGAGAGAGAGAGAGAGAGAAAATGGTGTTCAATGAAGACACTAGTAAGAACATGACAAGTTAAATGCACTGCAAGAGGTCACCACAGCCACAGGCACTGCACATGGAGGCGAATGAGGTCAGGCAAAGTCTCGCCCTGGGAAGGGCAGACTGGCACTTGGTCACCTGCTGCTGTGCTGGGCCAGCCTCTGGCGGCTGGTAACAGATCAGGAGGTGCTCAGTGTACCCAAGGGCAGATAGGCACATCCTAACCAGGGGGAAGCCATGTTCCCAGGGACTCAGAACTGGAAGATGAACACCACGATCAACAGGTAAGCCAAGTGCAGTGGCTCACACCTGTCACCCTCGCTACTCAGGAGGCTGAGATCTGAGGGTCTCGGTTCAAAGCCAGCCCCGGCACTAAAGAATGTGAGACTCTTGTCTCCAACTATCCACTAGAAAATGGGAAGTGGGGCTGTGGCTCAGGAGTAGGGCAGTTGCCTTGAGCTGAAGAGCTCAGGGACAGCGCCCAGACCCAGAGTTCAAGCCCCATGACCACCCCCCAAAAATAAATAAATAGTTAATAGCAACTATTGATTGTGAATACATTCACAATATTTAGGACCATCTCACGATGTATATAAAGTAACAAAACAATGCACATTTAAAGTAAATAAATTACTCAATAAATAAATGTTTCCATACTAAAATTGTTGTTTTCAAAGAAGTGAACCTCATTGTTAACATTTCGTGCACAAATCATTTCATCATCTGACCACGATGGACACCTATCAAGAAAAAGAGTATTAAAAAAAGGAGAGAAAATGTAACATTATGTTAAGATGTTTAAATTCTATGATGCTGCTTACTACATAAGGAAAATGGTTTTAATTATGGTATCAGGTCTATTCTTAATTGTTTCATTAAACAGTGCTTAACAAATATATTGTTCCTTTCTTTTTCCAAAATGAAACAAATGAAAGATCATATTTTAACACTAGACTCCTATATGCAAAATCTTTAACCATCTAGATTTTGGTCTAGTTTCAAAATCAAAACCAGAGAAACAATTACACTACAATGATATAAAACTACTGTGTAAATACTCTGAGGCATATATTTACCAATTTTGCATCTTTTTCTGTATGAAAGATTTCAAACATGCCCCAGTTTTCACATCATAAAGTTGTAGGTTGGGTATACCAGCTGTGCCATCTTTAGAAGCTGCAAAACAACAACAACAACAAAACCACAACATTTTTGGGGGGTAGTAATTATCTCTTAACACTTATAAGAAGATTTCAGTTTTAGAAAAATGTGAACAAAATTAAGGAAGCCAAGTGAAAGCATTGCATTAAATCAACTTCTTTTCTAGCTCTAGTTATAGAACTCATTCTTACAACCATGACATCTCAGAAATGTCTATTTTGAAGATTATGTAAAACGTTTTCTATTTTAAGTGTAATATGGATTAATGACAAATGGATCAAATCATGAAAATGTGAGCCTGTAAGTCATAAAAAATAAGTTATATAAACCACACATGTTTGCCAATTTCCCTTTGTACAAGTAAATCTCATTAAAGTTCATGCCTCTTGAAACACAGATGTCCAGAGGTTTGTGCCTAGCAGTGAAATCTGATTCAACAAAATCAACATTAGAAAATGATTCTAATGGCCGGGAGTTTGGCCTAGTGGTTAAAGTGCTTGCCTAGCATGCATGAAGACCCGGGTTCGATTCCTCGGTACCACATACATAGAAAAAAGCCGGAAGTGGTGCTGAGACTCAAGTGGTAGAGCTCTAGCCTTGAGAAAGTCCAAGGACAGTGCTCAGGCCTTGAGCTCAAGCCCAGGACTGGCAAAAAAAAAAAAAAAAAGAAAGTGCTTCTAAAAATAAGTCGCTATATCAGTTTTCAATATTTGATTAGATAACTGGATAACCGGTAAAACACTGCATAAAATATTCCTATATTATCTCTGGATATCGTTAAAGGTTACAGAATGGCACTACTTCCAACTCTTTCTTTGCAGACAGGGTCTCCCTATGTTGTTCAACGGGCTAATCCTGCCTTCGCCCCGAGAACTGGGATTATGGTGATATAGTACCATACTCGGCTTGTTTCCTTTGTCATACCACACACACACACACCTCTTGCATACTATGGCCACTGTATCTTTTTACTTAAACGTCATTATTATTCTTTAGTGCTGGGCTTCGGGCTCTCACCTGGCTTCTTCAACTAATGCTTATGCCACCCCTCCTCCTTCAACTTCATGTTGGTTAACTGGAGTCTCACAGACTTTTCTGCCCAGGCTGGCTTCAAACTGACACTCTAAGATCTCTGAGTAGCTAGAACTACCGGCGTGGTTGGGTTTTAAACTCAGGGCCTTGCACTAGTTAGGCAGGTGGTTGCACCTCTGCCCTGTTTTACACTCCCCACCCCCAATCCCCCCCACTGCCCCCAATAGCGCCTGAAATGACCCCCAACCACGCTTCCCTTGGCCTCGGCCTTTCCAGTGGTCAGTATTACTGGCATGCGGCAATGACAACTGGAATGTCATTATTAGTATTCATCTTCACAGACTTTCTTTAACCAGTAGCTATTTACTTCCTAATTTTTTCTTGAGATACTTCTCAACCTCTATCTTACAACAGATCTTTTCAGAAACTTACTGAGTACAGTAGTCTACCCTTACCCATGGTTTCACCTCCTGAGCAATCAGTTAAATGCAGTTACCCATAGCCCAAAACAACTACATGGAAGATTCCAGAAATGATCCATTTATAAGTTTTGAATCGCTTGCCATCCTGAGTTGTGTGATGGTCTCTTGCCATTCCAGCCATCCTAGCCTGCCTCACTTGGACATGCACCTTGTTCTGTCCACAAACCCACAGTGCACCCACGTGGTACCACCAGGAGTCACTTTGCAGCCACCTGGCTATCACAGCCACTGCTATATTCCAGTGACCTGTATTCAGGTAACCATGGCTACAAACGCTAACGTGGATATGCCAAACAGAAGCCACAGTGTTTCTTGAGATGAAAAGCCTGTCATCCTAGCTACTTAGGAAATGGAGATCAGAGGATCGTGGCTTGAAGCCAGGCTGGGCAGGAAAGTCCATGAGGCTCTCATCTCCAGAGATGAGAAAAAGCTGTAAGTAGCGTTGTGGCAAGGGGTAGAGTGCTAGCCTTGAGCACAAAGAGGCTCAAGGACAGTGCTCAGGATGTGAGTTGAAGCCCCAGGACTGGCAAGAAAAAGAGAAAGAAAGAAACCAGGTGCAGTGGTTCACACCTGAAATCCCAGCTACTCAGGAGGCTGAGATCTGAGGATCACGGTTCAAAGCCAGCCCGGGCACTAAAGTCCATGAGATTCTTATCTCCAACTAACCACTAGAAAACTGGAAGTGGGGCTAAGGCTCAAGGGGTAGGGCAGTAGCCTTGAGCTGAAGAGCTCAGGGACAGTGCCCAGGCCCAGAGTTCGAGTCCCATGACCAAGGGGGAAAAAAAAATTAAGAGGAAAGAAAGAATAAAATCCCTACACTGAGGTAGCTAAGAATGCAGGTAAGAGTAAATCCTCTATCCATGAAATAATTTTGTTATCACAGCAGGACGAGTACAGCGTAAGTGGTTGGTGAAGACGAGAAAGGCATGCCAAGAGAACCTTCTTTTGAGGATGGGGAGATCTCGGGCCTTCCTTTCAATACACTGTTCCTGCAGAACGCAATCTGACTGCTGATCATAAATGTTCATAATCACAGCCTCTGGTCCTACAAGACTACAAACTTGGTTTTCTCATTGGTCTTGGTGCAATCTCTTCACAACAGGAAAGTACTTACTAGTATAAGGCTGCCATGTTGCCAGGACAGTGTTTTTTGGTGAGAATTCAAGGCAAACCACCTTTGGGAGGTCGAAGGAGTGCAGTAGTCCGTTGTTAGTGACATTAACAATATTGACTCTGGTTTCAAAAGAAATTACTTTAGCAATGAAATTCCATTCCACAATAGCCAGCACAAACAAAAATATTCATACCTCTTCTTAAAATACTTCTTTTTCATAAACAGCAGTTTTCATTAATTCTAGAAAATTTCCAGAAATACCTTAGCTAAAAACAATTTTCTGGAAAAATACATTTTACAAAAAACAAAACAAAACAAAAAACCTCTCTATAAGGATAGTGCTGGGAAACAATACAGAATTAGCAAAAAGATCAGAGAGTGAATGACTTGCAGGTAAACCACAGGCATTTCAGTGAACACAGAACTGGGCTGAGTAAAGTCAAAGGGAAACAGAGGCAGAGGTGCAGATAGTGCCAAACCAGTGAAACAGCGGCGCAAACTGTCACGGCTTAGGGAAATCAGCAAGAAGACTCAGGTCAATGACAGCTTCTGGCCAGGGGCCAGCAGCTCATGTCAGGAGGCTATGATCTAAGGGTTATGGCTCAAAGCCAGCCCAGGCAGGAAGGTCCATGACTCTTGTTTCCAATAAACCATCCCCCACCCCGCCCCACCCCCCAAAAAAGCTGGAAGCACAGTATGGCTAAGGTAGAGCACGAGTCTTAAGCAGAAAAAGTTAAAGGCAGTGACCAAGTCCTGAGGTCAAGTCCTAATACTGGCAAAAAGAAAAAATAAACTCCAAATAAGTCTCCAAAGTTAAAGACTACAGGAATTACTCTGGAAAGAATGCAGCAGTGATACACACTGGATGCTAGGTTGAAATAAACTACACAACCTGACAATGGGGATGGGAGGGAGAGAAAATCTGGGAGACAGCAAGCCTGACTTATGTAGCTCTAACCCCTCTGTATATTACCCTTAGAATAATAATTTGACTTTTTTATATTAAAAAAAAACAACATGAAGATACATTATCTTACAATAAAAATTCTCCTTCCTGGGGTCGGGAGTGTGGCCTAGTGGTAGAGCGCTTGCCTAGCATGCACAAAGCCCTGGGTTCGATTCCTCGATACCACATACACAGAAAAAGCTGGAAGTGGTGCTGTGGCTCACAAGTGGTAGAGTGCCATCCCTGAGAAAGCCCAAGGACAGTGCTCAGCCCTGAGTTCAAGCCCCAGGTCTGGAAAAAAAAATAAAACAATAATAATAATAAATAGCATTAAGCCAACCATGGGCATTTTTCTAATCTAATATGTAAGATAAAATGTCAGGAAATTATAAAAGACTAATTATCTTGAAAATTTTTAATCGGATTTATTTTCTGAAAGACCTATTTTGTAAAATAGTTTACACAGTAGATTACATTAAATACATTTTCATAAACTTTTACATACAATAGGATAAAGTAATACTAACAGCATTAACAATTTAATAATAAAGATAAAAAGTAGAGGACAGTGCTCAGCCCTGAGTCCAAGCCCCCAAACCAGCAAAATAAATAAATAAAAATAAATAAAATGTGTCTAAATCGAAGGTAGGGTAAATAAGCAGAAATCTTATCAATAAGTTTTAGAGTACTATTGAATATAACTTCTCAAATTTCTTAGTAAGAAAATAACTACATTTCTTATATATTAATTTTAAATTTTAAGACAGTAGGTAAGACACGGCATGTACATGGAAGCACCTTCAAAAGTGCTCAGAGCTAAAAGTATGCCAGTCGCATTTATACTAATGAAACACATAAAATATGCTATTTAAATGATCACTAACTTTTCTCCATTGCCCCAAGCAAACAAGGTCCCATCTTTACTAAACGTATAGACTTTGCAATTTTTTCCAGGTTCCCTAAAAATGAGAGAAAAAAAAGCTTAAATTAATAGACATCAATATTTGATTAGTCAATAATCTATTAATTTCATGGCTAAGAACTTTCACAAAGTTTATAAAATAATTCCAAAATGCTTTGATCTGCCAAAATAATTTCTCTCTTAAAAGGTAACGTCAGCCGGGCAGGGTGGCTCAGGCCTGTAATCCTAGCTACCCAGGATAATTTCTCTCTTAAAAGGTAACGTCAGCCGGGCAGGGTGGCTCAGGCCTGTAATCCTAGCTATCCAGGAGGATGAGATCTGAGGATATAAGCTACTATTTTCAAATCTGAAGACCATTTTCCTTCATAAGAAAAAAATATCTATTCTTCCTAATATCATGTAATATATAAAATCTTCAAAATTTGTTTGCTTTCTTTGTCTGAATCATACCAACAATTTAGAACTGTGCATTGCTGTACATTATTTTTCAACGAAGTAAGCCATACCTTGGAAACACTGTACTTTCTGTAAAATGTGGCGGTCCATTCACCATGTAAAGACCTTCAGAGCCTCGGACTAAAGAAACACAATTCAAACAGCCAGGTTATTGCTAATAAAGATTCAAATCAAAGGCATGGTTCATGCCTGTCATCCTAGCTACGCAGGAAGCTGAGATCTGACGATAGCAGTTCAAAGCCAGACCAGGCACAAAAGTCTGAAAGACTCTTATCTCCAATTAACCATTAGAAAACTGGAAATGAAGCTGTGGCTCAAGTGGTAGAGTGCTGGCCTTGAGCTGAAGAGCTCAGGGATAGCGCCCAGGCCCAGAGTTAAAACCCCACGACTGACAACATTAAGAGAGGTTCAAATCAGATTTAACTTTATTTTTCTTTTTGCTGTTACTGGGGCCTGAACTTGAGGCGTAGGCACTGTCTTAGTCTTTTCCACTCCAGGCCAGTGCCCTGCCACTTGAGCCACAGCTCCACTTCTGAAGATAGGAGCCTTACCATGGACTTCGGTGCCACAGCTGGCTTTGAACCACAACTCTCAGATCTCAGGTTCCTGAGCAGCCAAGACTACAGGTGTGAGCCAATGTCTAGCTCTTTCTGAATATTTTTAAATGCAAAAGCTTGTAAAATAGTAATGAAAACAGTAAATATTTTATTGAACTATGAAATACGAACACTAAAAGGTTATACTATTTTCAGCTGGGCACTGGAGGCTATCACCTATCACCCTAGCTACTCAGGAGGCTGAGATCTGAGGATCTGGGTTCAAAGCCAGCCTGGGCACTGAAGTCTGTGAGACTGTTATTTCCAATTAATCAGTAGAAAACAGAAATGTTGCTGTGGATCCAGGGGTAGGGTAGTAGCCTTGAGCTGAAGAGCTCAGAGACAGAGCCCAGGCCCAGTCCCACAAATGGTAGAATGCCAGGTTTAAATAAAAAGAAAGCTCAGGGACAGAGCCCATACTGAGTCCAAATCCTAAGACTAGCCAAAAAAAAAAAAAAAAAAAAAAGAGGATATGCTCTCTCACCTTGTTATATATAACCACAACCTGTAACTGCAGATAAATATGTATCTTCTATCAGTACTTGGAATCATTAAAACTGTCATCAGCAAAACAAGGACAGTTGTGGTATAGTAGAAAGGGCATGAACTCAGAGTACTTCGACACTAGTAACTAGATTCCACACTATCTGAGTCTCTGTCCCAATCTACAAAACCAAAATACTGAAACACAAGAGGTATATACTTTACAAAGGCAACAGATAATAGAATGAGACATATTTCTTTACTCAGCCCAGGAAGTTCAGGATTTAATAACAAAATGTTTGGAACATTTACACACACACACACACACACACACACACACACACACATATGTGTTTGTTTTGGGGTGGTCATGGGGCTTGAACTGGCCCTGGGTGCTGTCACTGAGCTCTTCAGCCCAAGGCTACTGCCCTACCCTGGAGCCACAGCCCCACTTCTCATTTTCTAGAGGTTAAGTGGAGTAGAGTTTCAGGTCCTTTTGTGCCTGGGCTGGCTTTGAACCTTGATCTTCAGATCTCAAGTCTCCTGAGTAGCTAGGATTACAGGTGTGAGCCACCATGCTGGCTAATAATTTTTTTTAATGGTCGAAGTGAATGCATTTGAAGCTGACCCAAATTAATTGACTTTTATTTTAAAATACTATTAGAAACAATTAAAAAAAAAAAAAAAAAAAAACAAGGGCCGGGAATTTGGTCTAATGGAGACTGCTTCCCTAACATGCATGAAGACCTGGGTTCAATTCCTCAGTACCAAATACGTAGAAAAGTCGGAAGTGGTGCTGTGGCTCAAGAGGTAGTGCTAGTCTTGAGGAAAGCCTTGAGGAAAACCCAAAGACAGTGCCCAGGCCCTGAGTCCACGCCCCAGAACTGGTAAAAACAACGAAAACTACCTCTTAGGTTCTGTGTTGAGCGCTGGAGAAACAAAAAGGGGGGAAAAAAGTCAGTGTTACGTCTGACCTAATTGAACTTCGTGTATAGTAATCAAATAAACAGCAAATAAAATTGTGTAACTGCATCTGTAGTACAAAGATTTATGGTGCACAGACTTCAAGATGGGAAGTTCTAACCTAAAACTAGAAAGGGAAACCGTCTGTCCTTGAGTGACTTGCATGTAAGGCCTAAAGGACGGACCTGCTCCAAGAGAACAGTGAATTCAAAAACCCCACAGGAAAATAAAGGAGTATCAGAAGAGTGGCTGGAAGAGAGCGCCAAGAAAGAAAGCGGGGCTCGGGTTGCGAATGTTAAGGCCTAAGGTAAGCAACACCGGGAACCTTGCAGTGCTTCCAGACTTGCATTTTGGAGAGGTCAGTTTGATCCAGTATGCGAACCAAACTGGGAGGGGCTGAGGATGGATGGCTGAGAAGGGGCCCAGCACGTGGGGCCCGCCGGTGGGCAGCCGGTGTGCAAATGCCCCGTAGGCTCTGTGGTTCTTCTTCGGGCGGAAGCGCAGGCTCCCGTGCTCCGGAGCCGCTCCTCCCGGGGCCAGAGCTCGGGGCCTCGCTGCTGCCCGGAGCTGTTTTGCTCGCGGCCGTGCTCCACCTCGCAGACCGCGGCCCGTCTTTCTGAGGTGCACTGGCGACCCTCACCTCCAGGGCGGCCACGGACTCTCGGCCCACGGAGGCGCTCTCGAGCCTGCGGGTCCGGGACCGGGACCGGGCGCCACCCACGCAAGCCCGCGCCCTGCGGCGTCCGCTCCGTGCCTCAGGTGGGAAGCGCCGGGCTCCCGTCGGCTGCGCCGGGCCGGCTCCCGGCCCTGGGCTTGAACTCGGGGCCTCGCACAGCGGCCCTCTGCCGCCCGGCCAACGTCCCCGCCGAGCACGGCGGGCGGAGGCGCCGCCCGCGCCCGAGCCCCGGCGGGCAGCGCCCCAGGGGAGGCCGGGCGGAAGCGGGGCCCCCGCCCGCGGACCCACCTGTCAGCAGCGGCGCGGACGGCGCCATGTCGTCCCGGAAGAAGAACCCCATGCGCCGGGCCAGGGGTCAGCGCGGGCCGAACCCAGCCCCTACACGTCTCCTCACGCGTGGAGGCTCTCGGAGAGTGCTTCCGGGTCGCCGGCGTCGGGGCCGGCCCGCTTCCGGTGCCGACTCGCGCATGCGCGTCCCCGGGCCGTGGGGGGGGGCGGGGGCGCGCACGCCCTGCGTCTCCGCGGGGCGGCGCCGCCCAGTGCTGACGTGGGCCGCGGAGCCGGAGCCGTTCGAGGCTGCGCGCGGCGCCGCGCGGTTGTTGCGTGTCCTCTCCTCCGTCCACGCTCGCCGCGGCGGCCCCGCTCTCCTCCCGCGCCCGCGCCCGCGCCCGGCCGGCCTCGCCGAGCGCCCGGCCCGGGAGCCTCGTCGCCCCGGCGGCCCGGGGAGGCCGCGAGCGCGCGGCAGGCGGTGCCCGCGAAGATGGTCGCCAAGCAGCGGATCCGGATGGCCAACGAGAAGCACAGCAAGAACATCACCCAGCGCGGCAACGTCGCCAAGACCTCGGTGCGGGGCCGGTCGGGGCCGGGGCGGGGGGCGCGGGGCCTGGGGGAGCTGGGCTGGGGCGGGGGGCGCGGGGCCGGGGCGGGGGGCGCGGGGCCTGGGGGAGCTGGGCTGGGGCGGGGGGCGCGGGGCCGGGGCGGGGGGCGCGGGGCCTGGGGGAGCTGGGCGGGGGCGGGGGCGCGGGGCCGGGGCGGGGGGCGCGGGGCCTGGGGGAGCTGGGCGGGGGGCGCGGGGCCGGGGCGGGGGGCGCGGGGCCGGGGCGGGGGCCGGGGCCGGGCCGAGCGGGACCCGGGCGCCCAGCGCGGCCGGCCGCCTGACCGCGCCCCTCCCGCAGAGGAACGCCCCCGAAGAGAAGGCGTCGGTGGGCCCCTGGCTGTTGGCGCTCTTCATTTTCGTCGTCTGCGGCTCGGGTGAGGAGCGCGGGCCCCGCGGCGGCGGGCGGGCGGGCGGGGGGCGCGGGCGCGGCGGCCCGCGGGGCTCTGAGGCCCCGCCCCAGGAAGGCGCCCGACCCCGGCTCCCGCGTCCCGGAGCTGGCGGCGGAGCTGGCGGCGGGACGCGGGGGCCGTGTGCTGAGGAAACCTGTGCAGGCCGCCGCGCGGGCGTGCGGGGCGGCCGCGGGTCCTGCCCAGCCCCGCCGGAGCCCGCTCGGAGCCCGGCGGCTGGCGCTTTCCGGACGATGGCCACTCGCCAGTCCGTTTATGTAACCCGAGATTCTTGACGTTCAGAAACCTTAATGACGGCCCTGCGGTTGAAAAACCTGTTTGCTCTGGAAGCTTTTGTTGGGGGGGGGGGACGTGCGCATCGGATTTAGGGAAGTCGGTCTAGCGAGTCTGCGCTCAGCCTCCCCAGCTAGCGAATACCGAGCTGAGCCTGCTGCCCTTGGAACCAAGACTGCCCCGGACTCTCCCGCGCCTCCCAGGCCTCTTCTATCCAGGTCTTGTTTTAATGTTTGTTCTTTTTCTCGACAGCGATTTTCCAGATTATTCAGAGTATCAGGATGGGCATGTGAAGTGACAGACTAAGATGTTTCCACTCTCCTGTGAATTTTAGCCTGAATCCATTCCTGATGTTTGCTGCCTCGGTTAAGAACCAATCAGTAAAGCATTCTGCCTCAGAATGGCTTTCCCATCCTCCTTCCTGTGTCATTCCGGGGCTCCTCACAAATCATTCCAGGTTTCCTCGTCCATACCACAGTGCCTTGCAAAAGCACCACGTGAATAAAGCAATAAAATTTGATTATTAAGCTCCAGTAGTGGGCCCTACTTACTTAGTCAGTAAAGAACCATTTCTTAGGTGGTTATTAAAATAGTATACCAGCATGGATGGTTAGATTCAGTCTGTGTAACAGGATCTGGATTTTAACTCATACATAAATGCAATTACCTTAATTAAAAATTTGGAACCTTTAGGTTTTTATACAGCTAGTCACTTTATTACTCTTAAATTGAAAGCACACTCCATTATAGGGTCATATGACTGTCCTGTTGTAAGGTGCATTTATGAGTGATGCAGTTACAGCCTAGTGTCCCCACCACTATTATCCCCAGAGACTTCGTCGTGGAGCAGAGGTGCCAGGGCCACCAGGTGCTCCTGTTGCACTGCTTGCACGTTGAATGGCAAGCATAATAATCTAAGATCCTGTTCAAAAGCAAGCAAGCAGCATACAGGCATTCTGTAACTTAACTAGGACTGTGGTTTCACACAGAGTGGAATCAGGGAAGGTTTCTGCCTATTGCTTTCACCAGAATTGCACTAATACTCAAAGGGATTCACCATGGTGGATGGGAGCACAGAGAATGCATGGGACTCCAGAAGTTGTGGCCCGGCAGGACTTGATGCAGTCCAGTGTGCTGCAAACATCTTAGCACTTTCAATACCACCACCACCACCACCCCCCAAAAAAGCACACCAATTAAAAAAGCTGCACTTGGTGTGTAAAAGTTGCACTGGCTCTTTGAAGTGCCTGTCAGGCACGGGATGAGACATCTACTGGTAAGGAGCAGGTCTTTGGGCTTCCTTTGAATGTGTGCAGAGGTTATGATTTATTAAATATTAGTGTTGATAAAGGTGAGGATGGCTGGCAGGTACTCTTGGCAGTGGTATGGCCTGGTCAGTGTCTGTGTCAGTGGACTGGAAAGCTGCTGACTGCTTTGCAGACTCCTCACGATCCCCCAATTATAAGCTGTCAGAAGAGGAAGAGAAAGGAATGGCTTCCTAGTCTACACACAGCATAACCTCACAGGAACTTCCTCAGGTACACAGGAGTGAGAAGAGCCGTGGTTAGATGTGGAGAAAAGACCAGCTCACCTGTGGCTGCAGTTGCAAGTAGTTCCTGCCCTTCCCGCCCAGTGGCTTGGCCCTGTCCTTGTTTCCCTCGAGTCTAATTCTGTCTTACTGTAATTTTAAAAATGGAAGTTGTTGCTCTCAATTCAGGTGCCTTATTTGCTTTGAATCACTTCATTCCGTGTCAGAATTTCCCTTGGTTTACTCTATGTGATTGGCTTCACAGTGGCTTTCTTTTTTAAATGTAAAATGTTCTGATTAATTGGCTAAATGCTGTAGCCAGCAATCATTTCATGTGTCACACTGCATTCTCTTTGTATTCCCTGTGTAATGTACCGGTTGGGTGCATTTTATATTCAGGTGGGATTGTGCATGCTGGGGCAAATGAAAGCTGTGTCTGATGATTTAAAAAAAATAATAAAGTTCCCTGAATACGCTTTTCTTGTAGAAGTGTTTTTACAGAGTTGTTATCTAACTACTTATTTTAAATCCAACTTCGTTTAAAAATATTCTTTTACTTTAGTTAAAAGAAATAGTGCCCAGGAGCACAGGTATAAGGGCTGTAACTAGAAATTGGAACAAAAAATATGGATGGGAAGCCCAATAAATACTTGTGCGGTTGGGTGTACACTCCATTATTGTCAAAGTAATGGAGCTCAAGAAAAAGCATGGTGTCTCCCTGGCCTTCCTGTGTCGATCAGCTGTGTTGGGTTATGAGGGGTCAGGATTCCACTCTTGGGGAGGTATTGGAATCTCAACTTCATCGTAAGTCATGTTTCCCTCTGTGTAGCTTTGTAGTTAATGGCCTCCCATCCTGCTGTAACCTCCAAGAGGCAAGGGTGGACTTAGCTGTAAACCCTAACTCTGGCGGCACTCTCCCCACCCCCAAGCCCCCAGATAACAAACTAAGCACAGCCACAATCGTGATAAGAATTTCAGAGGAAAAGTGAGATAGAGGATCTCAGCCATCATAGAATCGTTGGGAGCAAAACAAGTGCTCCACAGATATCATAGAATTGACTTCAAAACTTTGAAAGCACTGTTTTTATAAGCTTTTTAATTCTGCTTTTAGAGAAGAACCTTTAGGCTAGGCATGGTGGCTCACGCCTGTAATCCTAGCTACTCTAGAGGCTGATATCTGAAGATCAAGGTTCAAAGCCAGCCCGGACACTAAAGACCTTGATACTCTAATCTCCAGTTAAACTCTAGAAAAAAGGAAGTGATACTCAGGGGTGGGACAGTAGCCTTGAGCTGAAGAGTTTAGGGATAGCTCCCAGGCTCAGAGTTCAAGCCCCATAACCCACCAAAAAAGTTACTTCCAAATAAAAAATTATAAGATTATATCTATATATATGTAACTATCTCAATTAAAACGATCATCTGTAATTTTCCATTCACATTAAAAAAGTTTTGATGGCAATAGGTTGCCATCTAGTGTCCAAGTTCTGCAACTACTAGTCTTACAAATTCCATCTTTTTATTAAGATACATATCTGGAAATTCCTTTTGTCAATTACTTCGTATGGGGCCAGGAGTGTAGCCTAGTGGTAGACTGCTTACCTAGCATGTACGAAGACCTGGGTTCAATTCCTCCATACTATATATAGAAAAAGGCCAGAAGTGGTGCTGTGGCTCAAGTGGTGGAGCCCCAGCCTTGAGAAAGCCCAAGGACAGGGCCCAGGCCCTTCAGAGAAGACGCTAAGAGACAACTTGAGGTGGAGTTCAAACGCTAGTACCAGTTCAGGCACACATGTGCAGACAGACAGACAGACAGACAGACACACACACACCCGCAGAGTATGAAGACAGACCCATGCACTCATGCTGTGAAATAGCACATGCATTTCTGCCTTTATGGTTGTCAAAATCCCGGCTGGGCTGCGGCTCAGGTGTGTATCCTAGCTACTCAAGACAAAGGCTGGAGCACTGAAGTGCAGGCCAGGCCTGAAGAGTGCTGAGCCCACCTCACGCCACTGGCAGTACAGCCCTGCTGGGGTTTCTGGCCACACACGAGTTTCTGACTCGTGGGCTTAAGCTGAGTCTGCAGCCAGTGAGGCTGACACTGCTGGTCCTGTGCTTCTTTATTTTTTATCTTTATTATTTTGAGGGCTTAAAGATGGAATCAAGGTCCTATGTGTGCTGGCTCACACTCTTGCCTCTAAGCCACCACCTCTGCCTCGGCAACGCCTGGAAACCTGGCACACTAATCATACTTTTAATATACTTTGGGCAAAGACTTTCTGTTTTGCTCAGTAAATTAGTTGAACAAAGCATTTCGTTGTGATTTTTTTTTTGGCCAGTCCTGAGGCTTGAACTTAGGGCCTGAGCACTGTCCTTGGGCTCTACCATGTAGGCCATACCACCATTTTTGGCTTTTTTCTATGTATGTGGTACCAAAGAATCAACCTCAGGTCTTCGTGCATGCTAGGCAAGCACTCGACCATTAGGCCACACTCCCGCCAAACACGCTTTTTAAAAGGGGATGTGTTGGAGAACTAAGGAAATATAGTCGTGAACCTGTTCAAAATATGCATCTAAGGAATTATTGTAAACCCTGTTGTACTATTGATGTATGCTAATAAAAAGAGTGATTTAGCGTACAACACAATACATGCTGTAAAAAAAAGACAAAGCCAGGCACAGTGGCTCACACCTGTAACCCTAGCTACTCCAGAGGCTGAGAACTGAGGACCTTGGTTCAGAGCCAGCCCAGGCACTCAAGTCCTAAAGTCTGTGGTGAGACTTATCTCCAATTAACCACCAGAAAAAAGGAAATGGGGCTGTGGCTCCAAGGGTAGGACTGTAGCCTTAAGCTGAAGAGCTCAGGGGCAGTGCCCAGGCCCCATGACTGACAAAAACAACAACAACAAAACCTCAAACTACAGTGTATTTTCTGTTACTATGGCAAAAATACTTAACAAATGAAGGAAGGGAGGAAGGAAGGAGGGAAGGGAGAAGGGAATGAGAAGATGGGAAGGAAGAAGGGAGGGAAGGAGGGAGGGAGGGAGGGAGGGAGGGAGGGAAGGAAGGAAGGAAGGAAGGAAGGAAGGAAGGAAGGAAGGAAGGAAGGAAGGAAGGAGGAAAAGGAGGGAGGGAGGGGAGATGGGAAGGAAGGAATGTAGACCAGGAACACAGGGCTTACCTCAGCTCAGGGCACATGATAGGGAGGGACTGCCCAACTGTGGACGGGTTGGTCAACGCATGGTGTCAGAAGGCAGGAACGCAGATGGTGGCTGGGGCCAAGATCTACCCTTCAGGGAGCAAGCACAGTGGTTCCCATCAGTGCTGGTTAGGTGACGGCTGAACTCTCTAACTGGAGGGTAGGGACGGGAGGGAACACAGGGGAGGAGGGAAGCAGTGGCTGTGTACGCATGACCTGTATGTATAACTACCGAATACAAGTGGCTTATTTTATTTTTGCTAGTCCTGTGGCTTGAACTCAGGGCCTGGGTACTGTCCTTGGACTTTCTCAAGGCTAGTGGCCTCCCTCTTGAGCCACAGCACCACTTCCAGCTTTTTTTCTATGTATGTGGTACTGAGGAATCAAACCCAGGTTTTCATCCATGCTAGGCAAGCACCTTGCCACTAGGCCTAACTCCCAGGCCAAGCTTTTCTCTTTTAGATCCACCTTTCAAAGGCATGCCCTGTAATACTTCTAGTGACACCTCCCACGGTGTCTTCTCTGCAGGTAGCAATCTGTATAGGAACTCCTGACTCCTCAAGAGATTTGGGATGTGACCCCTCTGGAAAAGCCCACAGACATGCCTAGAGCACATTTGACTCACTGGGCCTCTCTCGAGTCCCACCACACCTGCCGTCCCAGCTGCAGTGGCTCAGTGGAACTAGGATGAACCTGACAAAAGTGGCCATACATGGATCCATCCGATGGCTTTGACAGGGACCACCATGTGGCAAGAGCAGGAAAGGAAGGAAGGGAAGGAGGGAGCTCCAGTTACTGAGTTGTCCTTCCTTTGTGTCCAGTCCCTGGTCAAAAGCAGCAGAGGGGGAAGTAGATGGGAAGAGAGAAGGCTGAGCATGGAAGCCTGGGCTCCCAGGGAGGGATGAGAATACAGGAGAACATTCGTTTTATTTCTAATTTATTAATTTGCCATTACACAAACAATACGTGAGTACATATTCAGAAACATCAAACATTACAGGTAAAGCTAATGAACACCATCAAACTACAGCTACCCGTGGGAGCTGCCCTCTGGATGGCTATGTCCACACGCTGAGCCGGGACTGTGTGTGAACAGGTGGCATGTTTAACCAACAGTAGCATTCGATGACACATACTGCCCTTCCAATTTTCCCCCAAATGTCAACACACGCAGCACTGCAGCCTGATGTTTTATAATGTGTATGACACGCGTTGTTTGGATGGGTAGTTTGGTTTTTTTCCAATTACATGATTACATGCGAACGTTTTGTACCAGCTACCCTGTGAACAGGTTTCTTCTTTTAGGGTCCATTTTAAAAACTAGAATTTTGGGGTCATGATATGTGTGTGAATTTTACATTCGACGGCTGTCTCAGTTGCCTTAAAAAAAAAAAAAAAGCTGTGCACACAGGAACAGCCACGCCTTACCATTCCCAATGTGCCTCGGGAGCTGCCTGTGGGATGGTCAGCTTCTTCCTGTGCACCTTTCCTATTTGCTGGGGTTAATGTCCCTTTGTAAAGCCTTTTGCTTAAGTGCATCTTCAAAGTTCTGTTTCTGCAGACAGTTGTCCAGCAAGTAGAAGACCCACTGCTAGTCTAGCTGGAATAAATTTTCGTGAGAAATCTAAACTTCTTTCCCAAGTGGACATACAATCGATACCATTGGTTAAGTAATTCATGCTTTCCCCTACTGTTCTAAAATGTTTCATTCGCCACGTAGTCGGCATATTTGTGTTTAGATTCTGTTATGTTAGGGATTTTTGGCTTAAGGTACCTGAGTTGTTCTTGACTTCCTGGTTTATGGAATATAGGTGATTTTTTGCCAATCCCCCTACCCCCAAATGAGCATGTTGCTTAGAAGACAGAAGATGATAAAATTCACAACACACAAATCTTACTCTAGTAAGTTAGGGTTAAATCAGCCGTGTTTTCTAAAAGTCTGAGTATTAAAAAAAAAGTGTAAATTTCCTTATCAGATTAGTTCTTAGGGGAGACTTGCAGGCCAGGGGAAAGTGGGAGGCTTTTCACGTTCCCTTCTTTGCACAAATGTTACTTGATATTAAAGCTCTTTCTTCAGTTATCTTGTGCAATGGCAAAAGATTTCACACAATGTGCCAATGCCGCTGCTGACTTCTAAGGATATGCCTACATGTTGGTTTAAACATACAACATTTATGATGAATGCAGGACAGATCTCCAGCTTTGTCCCATCTACCTTTCTGTCCTTGTTGTTAGTGGGGGCAGCACCTAAAGTAACTTGGCACTGGACTGTATTGCGGTGGTGTTTGTATGAAAGAGTTCAAATGTCTCCAAAACTTTTTTTTTGGGGGGGGGTGAGGTGGGGAAAGCTTTGCTTATGCAAGTCTGCTACCAGATTTAATTACTTTTTTAAGTAGGAAAACTACAACTAGACACTGACCCGATTGAATGTCACAGGTCCAAACTCTCTGTAGATGTACCGCTTGCCTGAGAAGGACCTGCAACAGCATTTTGGGTCTCTGTGGGCCAGTACCTCCAGTTGAGATCTGGAAACCCTCAGCGTATGCAAAAAAAAAAAAAAAAAAAAAAAGAAAAAGAAATTCAAAAGGTAACTTTTTTCCAAGGTAAAGTTCAAGTGTGCATTTGCCTTATTTTTCTAAGTTGGAACATTCTTTTCCTCCACCACAGGATACGCTAGGCAATGCCTGTAGACTTAGAAACTCTGCAGCCATGGCCTCAGGCTGCAGAGCAATGCCCCCAAACTGCCTGCCTGTATGTTGCACAACCCACCTAAGTGTCTCACTGGATGCTGGTGGCTCATGCCTGTGAACCTAGCTACTCAAAAGACTGAGATCTGAGGATCGCAGTTCAAAGCTAACTGGGCAGCAAAGTCCATGAGACTCTGATCTCCAATGAACCACCAGAAAACCAAAAGTGGTGGTGTGGCTCAGTGGTAGAAAACTATCCTTGGGACAAATTGCTCAGGGATAGTGTCCAGGCCCTGAGTTCAAGTCCCAGGACTGACCCAAAAAACAAAAACAAAAACAAAAAAAACTAGCATTTTACTTTGTTATCTAAACCTGAAAATGTGTTTTCATTTGGTTAATCCCATTTTTTAAAAAGCACGTGTGTGTAAACGTCAATTTGCTCTATAGAGTGCCTCAACTGTCATGTCACCTGGGTTTGTGTGTCACAGTGGTCCACCAGGGAAACAGTTACTAACACACAGGATTAGCAACCACCCCCCTCTAAAGGGAACACAAACATTGAGAGAGAAGAACTAGGTACAGCATTGAAAGCTGATAATAGATATACATGAGGCAACAATGTATTCTGGAATGTCAAAAACAGATAAAAATCATAAGATAAATGGTTAATATTAGTAGGAAACAGAGGGTAGCAAGCCTGAGGCAGAAGGCAGAGGGGAAAATGTTCAGGTTTGTTTGAGCAGGGACATACAAGTAAAAGTAAGAGACGGATGTGCATGTCAGTACCTACGGTGGGGTGACACTGAGAGGCACAAAGTGACCAAGACTCCTAGCTCCCTTTATTATACGCCTGACATTCCTTGGACAAGAAAACAAGACATTCATTTCATAGTTAGATGCTGAACATAAAAACAAATTCACTTTCAAGTATGCACTGAGGCTCTATAAGAAAGCAGTTGGGAAGGGGATACCATCAAGAAGGCAAGGCTCAAGCATAGCAAATCTGCCTTTCACCATTTCTTTCCCTTCAATGATTTGTCAGCTTCCCATCTCCAGCCCCCAATCTACCTGTCATCTGACAGTCTCTGAACTCAGCTCCATATTCTGCACTGACATTGTTTTTTTTTTTTTTTTTTTTTTTCCCTGCCAGTCCTGGTCTTGGGCTCAGGGCCTGAACACTGTCCTTGGGCTTTCTCAAGGATAGAGCTCTACCACTTGAGCCACAGCACCACTTACGGCTTTTTCTGTTTGTAGTACTGAGGAATTAAACCTGGGTCTTTGTGCACGCTAGGCTAGGCAAGCACTCACTCTCCTACTAGGCCACGCTCCGGGGCCCCACTCTTGCTTTTTTAAGATGCTAAACCACCAAGGTGGTGTGTGTATGTGTGCGGGGGGTGGGGGGGGAAGGAAGAGATGGGACAGGGCAGGCATGAGTCCTTTTCATAGCGTTCTGGGGCTACTTGTATACGCATTCAGACCCTGGAACCATCTGTGCTGCCAGTGCCCTTCCCCAAACTTCTGTAAGCTTCACCATGTACACACTACCTGTTAAGAGTTTAATCTTGACAAACGACCCCAAGCTGTACATCAAGTGTTGCATCCCTCAGCTGGCTTGTCTGCCATCAGTTAAGCTGTGGTTCTTGAAGGTTGGACCTTGTTCTTTAAACAAGACTATTCTGGAAGAGAACTCAACTGGGTCAAGAGGGCCTGCAACGGGGCTACATACATATGGCTTCATTTAATTTTAGTACATATGAAAGTACTTAACCCAGACTCCCTTCTTTGTTTTGTAGCAAGCTGTGATATTTTATTTTAACTATCTAAAATTTTCTTTGGGAAATACTCAGTTTAAACTGAACTTGCATTAATTACCCTTTCAGAAAAACTGTTTCCTTGGGTGACTAAATTAAACCAACGGAAAGTTTACATAGCACCTTGGTCTCTACACATTGCACAGAGATTAGATAGATGTCATTCTTGTAATACTATGCTCCTGCATGGGCATTTCACTTAGTTAAAACTCTAGCTAGTTTGAGACCCTAAATGCCCAAGGTAAACTTAAGCTACTCAATATTCTCTTCTTGTTTCCAAATGCAAGCCAAGTAGCTTTGCCACTTTCAAGGAGTTTGTCCTGGCTCTGGAGTGCAGGGGAAGGAGCAGATGAATGGAGACCAGGCACAATAATCTGCATCACGAACATTGCACCTTAAGTATCATGTCATTAAACTGAAGTATATTAATAATTAAGGCTCCTGATACATATCACCAAATTACAAAGTTCATAAGAAAAGCCTCTCTTAGAAGCATAATTTATTAAAAATCTTATAACTTGCATTTCTTAGGCTGCTAGTTGTTTGGCCTTTAGAAAGGCATTCTTGCTGGATAAAATAAATGCTTTACCTTCTCCTTCCTTTTCTCTTTGCAACCACTGTTACTCTAAGCCTTGACACAGCATCAGCCCCTTGATGACCATCTCTAGAATCCACTTAGCTCTTATTTTCACCAATACATTTTGTTGCTGTTTTTTTCTTCAGTGGCAAGGATTGAACCGAAGGCCTTGTGCAGGCTGGGGGCACAAAGGTCTAGGCCAAGGCTGCAACCACTCCCTGCCCTCAGTATGGGTTTATCAGGATTTAACACACAGTCTTCCTTAGCTCTGGAAGGTAGGCCTCCCAACAGCACAGCTGAACTCGCTCACCTGCTCACCCACCTAGGTGGCTCTGGGTCCCATCTTTCACCCTCCTCAGTCAGCCTGCATGGGCTTACTTGCCTTAAATATTTCTAATGGGCCAACAATAAGCTCTTCATCACCATGCCACACATAACCTGCAGCAGCACACCCAGAACATAAAAACACGTGGTAAAGCATGCACACCTCAATTCTAGGCCTAGACAAAGAATGAACTGCGCTTCTCCACAACTCCCGATGTGCCGTGGCTGGCAGCGCACGGCAGTGTTTACAGGCACCTTTCTGAATTCAAGTAAAAGTTTGGTAGACAAGGATTCCCTACTTCTATCGCTAACATAATATGGATATTGGTACAAATATTGCTCATCATTCTTGCAGTCTTTAAATTATTTTACTTGAAATTTTAAGAACTATCATTAAATCATTAACAACATAGGGTTTCATTTGAGGAATATCATGAACTGTGAAAATACAAATCTAGTCATTTTGAACATATATAGAGCCAATATGTCAACAAAACTGCAGTTTTACTTTCAGAAAATGTGCTAAAATATATTTTACATCAATTTCTGATATATAATGTGTTAGCATACACAAAATGATGCTTTCTCTTGAAACTGTACTTATGAAATGTACATTTTAATTTAAATACTCAGTATACACTGCACTTAATCTGCATGTTGCATTTATTAAATACATTAAAATCTGCAATGTAACAAAACGCTTTCTGCAAAACACCATTTTTTTAAATG